>NC_142796.1:34532317-34707296 GCF_049724085.1 Artemia sp. Qi Xiang Cuo
TTTAAAGTCCGCTTTGCATGCGACCCTACTTAGAATTCATATCGGATTAAAAAGCGATGGTAGATCTGATAAGTCGCGGATGTATGCAAATTCATAAGGGCAAAAATACCAGTCTAAAAGTGCGCGTTACCTGTATAGTAGCAATTGTTTTCACTTTCGTTTTTTTCAAATAGTTAGTTTTTTTTTTGTATAAATTGAATTTTGGAATTTTTGCATTAGAACGCATATTAGCTATAAGTTACGATTTAAGGTTTTTTTTTTCGTTATAGAAATATATGATAAGAACTACTTTATAAATATAACAGATAATTTGATTAATTAAATAAAATTAAATATTTTTTTATCAAAAAATTTTAATTTTTACTCATAAGAATCTATAAGCCGGAGAAAATTCACCTTATTTTTGACAATAAAGATAGAAACAAAAAAATTATGTATATACTTACAAATTATGACTGTCCTTATATATCTAAACTCATTGGAAAAACTTGAGGGGGGTTAAGGTCACAATCTACAGTAGTTTTATCAGAGTCATTATATAAGTCAGTCAATCCTCTTTTCAACTTAAGTCAAGTTGATATTGAGCTAAAGCTGGAGTCAGAGGTCACTGTCATTAAAAGATTCTCAGGCATTGTCTGGTCTTGTGTAGTTATAGCAGAGAATTTGATGAATGAAGGTCTTTTAGCTTGCATTAATATAACTTCACTATATCGTGCCCTCTTTTCAGAAGGGGGGGTATTGCATGTGTCCACTTCCTTTAAAAAAAAATGAATTGTGGGTTTTTAAAATAATTAATTTTATTTTATAAATTTTAATTAGTTTAAAACATTTTTTTTTTTTCAATATATCCAAGCACTTTTTTTTAAAAAAAATCCCAAAAAAGGTTAACTTTTAATTATAAAAATAAAACCATAAATGCATACAGGCCTGGAATTATTTTAAAAAAAATACCTAAAAAAAAAACCACCACAAAAAAAAAACCAGCCGCCGTAAGATTAAAAAAAAAGTATAATTATTTTTTGTTTTAACCTCAAAAAAAAATAAGACTTATAATTATATAATTACCCTTAGTTCTAGTGTAAGGAAATAATTTCTTCTTTAACTTAATGATAAGATAATTTCTTTTTTTTTATTATAATAATGAGAAAATTTTTACTCACCAGAAATTGCTTTGAATTATCCATTTTCTATGTAAATGCTTACAAAAAATGGCAATTGTGTTATGTTCAATAAACTATTCAAAACTGTTGAGGAATCTAATTTGAAACTTGAATATGTAAAAAAAATAATTAGCTTCTAAAAAAGATCCATCGGTTTTTCCAGCACGGATGTAACCTAAAAAAAAAAAACTTTTATGTAATGAAATAGAAATTCATTTAATTGTGTCATAAGAAAATTTAAGCAGAACATATTATAACCAACCGGTTTGATAGGGGCACGTATGCACAGCATATACCTTCAAGCAAATTCCATATGATATTTCAAATTACTATACCTTCTATAGAAATGGTACCTCTTTGCAAATGACCCATGGTAACCCCAATTCGTTCGAAACTTACACACATATCTATGCCTTCAGGCGTAAGTTTGAATGTAAGTTTCGCGCCTTTATATAACATACTACTTAAATAGACTAAAAAAAAAAAAAAAAAAAAAAAAAAAAAAAAAAAAAAAAATTTACTATAAGCGAATTCCTGTCGTCGAAACAGACTGTAATTATTAGACTGTAATAAAATGGTGCGAAAGCAATAAAATTTAACCTATCTTCATGAATGCTACTCCTTAGTGAACTATACAAGTTTCACCAATAAAAAATGATAATCATACCTGAGGCCTGGGAGTCATAGCGCAGAGAAAACCACCATAAAACAAACTAACCATTCAGGGGACATCAACTCCACAAAAAAAAAAAAAAAAAAAAAAAAAAAAAAAAAAAAATTATTCAGTTTGATTCTTAACTAAATGGTCCTTAAGAATCCTCTTGAAAGGGCAAAACGAGTGACATTTCTGTACTGAAGAAGGCAGGGAGTTCCAAACCTGATGACAAGCGATGAGGGGATTGAAATCTGACCGCACAGTGGAAGTAGGAGGAATGCAGATATTATGTGACGAACGAAGGTTATATGGAGCTGAATCAGAAATAAACTGAGGAGTTTTTTGAAGGGATTTTGGAAGATTGCCATGAAGCTGATGAAAAACAAAAGAAGCACAAGAAAGAATGTAGATAAACTGTAGATTTAGAAGCGGTCTTGGTGAAGAACGGTTGGTGTCAATAACCAGACGCCTTTTTTTATCATACATGCCAGAAAGCGACCGCAGTGTAGAAGGAAAAGTAGACATCCATATTATGGGGAAATAAGAGACATATGACTGGACAAGGCAGAAAAAAAAGAAGCTTCAGAATAGATCCAGGAAAGGTGTGTTTGAGTTTTCGAATGACACCCAAACTCTGTGAGACCTTAACCCTAATCATGGCTATATGGTGTCTAAACGAAAGGTTTTCATCAAGCAGGATACCAAGAAATCGGACCAACCGACTCGTTGGTCTACACAAGAAGCCTTGTGACACCTGAAGCTGTGTCAGTTGAGGGAAACCTACACCAATTCGAGAAAAAATAAGAAAATGTGACTTGGTAACATTCAATGCCAAGTAATTCGCCTCAAACCATGAAACTACTCTCTCAAATATTACCACCAGATTAGAGCTGACATCACATTCCGTCCTCCCTAGAGTCCCTAAAGTGCTGTCGTCAGCAAAAGCAACGAGGCAATCTTCATTAGAAGTAGCATTGGGACACGAAGGAACATCCGGATGACACAGATTGCAGCATACCAGAGGACTGGTGTTCTTGACTGCTGAAATCAGATCATTGACGTAAATCAGAAATAAAACGGGACCAAGAACAGATCCCTGGGGCACACCATATTCTACTTCAGAAGGGCTTCGGAAAAGCGGATCAATTGAAATAAGTCTACCGGAAAGATATGATTCAAACCAAGAAAAAACATTTGATCTTATACCAATATGCTATAATTTCCAAAGAAGAATCTGATGAGTCAAAGAATCAAAAGCTTTCCTAACATCCAAAACCAAAGCTGGCGGGATAAGACTAAAATCTATTGCCGAATGACTGAAATTCAAGAGAGATGCATACGCATGCTCTGTAGAGTGATTCACCCGGAATCCAAACTTAAAATCATGGAAAATTTTTTCTAGATCTAGAAAACTAAGAAGCCTGGATAGCGTAGCCCTCTAAAAACTTTTTCTGAAAACAGATGGAAGAAAAAGTGGCCCATAATTAGCAGGACCACTCTGGGACCCACCTTTATACAGCACTATAACCTTAGCTCGCTTGAGTGATTCAGGGAAAATTACATTCACGAAAGACAGATTGACAAGCTTAGTCAATGGTGACAGAATAGCGGGAAGAACGGCACGGATAACCCTTGTAGGAATTCTGTCTGGCCCTGAAGACGATGAACCTTTAAGTGCATTTACGATCCGAGCTACCTCAAACTCAGAAACAGGGTTCAAAACCATTGACTTTAAACATGGGGGTCCAAGATAGGCTCTGAAATCGCAACGAGGAGTTGTAGAGCTCACAGATGAAGCAGTCGCTTTTCCTATATTAGCAAAATAAGACGAAAGCTCTAGCTGAAAATTTTCTTATCCTTGGACAGTTTTACCGTCAACTATCAGCGTTGTTGGAACTGAAGGCGGAGGGGGAGTAGGTTTAAGTACAGAATTAATAATTTTCCATGTCTTCCCAACATCCTTTCTACACTCATAAAATTTCCTGTGATAATAATGAGACTTGGCCTTCCGACACAGAGAATTAAATATATTCCTATAGGCCTTGAACCGCTGATGATGAGAAGCAGATGACGAAGCCTTATATAGTTTCCACAGATAATTTTTCCTTTTCTAGCTTTTATGGAGACCTGGAGTCATCCACGGATTCAGCAGTACTATCCTTTTCGAGGTTTGAGGCTTTGGATTCTGGTGGCAAACTTCTAGGATACCTTCTTTTACTGAATCATAAAAGATATCAAAAGAGCGCTTAAAATCCGATTCAGAATCCAAACTATCCCATGACTGGTCAGTCAAACGAGATTTAAGTAAACTGATCTCACTGACACCAAAACGGAAAAATGGGAGATAAGATAGCGAAAGTCTACGCTGCGATTGATTAGCAGTCCTATACTGTGAAATAGCAGGGAAATGATCAGAAATATCACTAATCATCAATGAATTATCTAAGACATCTAGTGACGAAAAAATATTATCAATAAGTGATGCGTGCCTCTCAGTAACTCGGTTTGGTATATAAACTGAAGGTAGAGTTCCCGCAGAAAGCATCATTGACAAAAAATATGCAGCCTAAGCAGAATTTTGACCCAGCAGGTTAATATTGAAATCCCCCATAAGGATTAGTTCGCAAGGATGCTTTTGGAGTAAGTCCAAAACCTCTTCTAGAATTTTCATAAACGAAGGAATAGATCCACTAGGGGATCTGTAAAACAAACCAACAACTAAATTCTTACAACCTGACTTAATCTCAATAAAAAGGGATTCAAAGATTCCTTCCTCATTTCTACTCAAATCGCCTCGGACATTATATACAAGATGATCGGCAATATACAGGGCAAGGCCACCTTTCGCCATCTGTTTTCGGTTCATCCTCTCCATCCTAAATCTTTGGATATCTAAAAGCATATCCTTTTTTGAATCCAGGAAAGTTTCACACAATCCAATAACCCCCGGAGTTCCACCACTGACGATCCGTTTCAGCTCATCAAAAGAGGAACAAAGTCCCTGAATGTTTATGTGAAGCACAGAGAAAATACCATCTTGTTTAAAAGAGGCAGAACCACTTAATTGCGAAACATATTTACTTTCAATAACCGATTTAGGATCATTATAATTCCTATTCCTACTTCCAACTGAATTATTAATTATACTTTCTATATCTAAAGGATTATTTTGTATCTCAACAAAACGTTCCCCCAAAGAGTTAACATCACCCTGGTCACTAAAAGAATTAATCATTTTACTTACGGTGGATAGTAAATCCGCTCCGCGACCAAACTCACCAGACCAAAGGTTAACGACTTCACAGCAGAGCTATGGTATTTATGCAGAATAAAAATATTAACATCTAAAAATTACAAAACCGAATTAATAAAAAGAAAAAAAATTACCAAAAAGTCCACCAAAAAATAAATACAAACAAACAATATTTTTGAGAATAAAAAAAAAAAAAAAAAAAAAAAAAAACAGAGAAGAAAAAAATGAACCAAAAACTAGTGAATTGGTATATATAAAAAAAAAGAAAAGGGACAATAAACAAAAAAACCATGAGAGACAAAAAAACGACCAAACACCCACCCAACACAAAAAAAAAAAACAACACAACAAAAAACCAAACTAAACACAGTCGGTGAGATACCTTATTTTTTTTATTGGAGTCTTATCACTAGGCTTTGCCAATATTTGACCCCGGTCAGGCCAAGCATTCTGGTGACCGAATTTGTCTTTCACTGCAGTCAGAATATATCGTCTCTGCTTCGTCAGAGACTCAACACCAAAAATACCACTAGAGGCCAACTTGGATTTGGCCTTGAACACTTTACAAGCAACGCTTTTGCTCGAAAATTTTACTATTATCGGAGCGACCCTTGGAATAGATGGAACCGCCTGAGTTGAATCAGCTGTAGCAGCATTATTCAGTCTAAGTCTATACACGTTCATGACCTCATTTGTACTAATTTCAGGCAAAGACATCTTCTGATTAATAGTTAGCAGCTCATCAGAACGAGTGTCAACACCAGTTTTCTGCCTAACACCGTGAAAAACCAGGCTGTCTAGTAGTGATTCTTGTTCATAACTATCCAACTTATTCTCAATCCTGTTCAGTCTGTCCTCTAAATTTTCAAGTTCATTACTCAGTCCCTTTGGCGACTTATCAATTCGCTGAAACTTGGGGTTAAATTCAATCATGAGAGCATCATAAATTTGACTAGCAATAAGCTTAGTCGATTCCTTAAGAGAGTCTGAGCTAGCCAGTTTTTCCGAAATTTTTTGAGTTATACTGTCCATCAGGTCATTTCTGGTTTTATCCAGTTCAGCTTGGGTAGCTACGAGTCTCTGTTGTATCGGGCTAATACTGCTAGATAATCCTAATGCTGGGCCATTTGCTCTGCTCTTATCATTACCTCTCATCGCAAGGTATGTTTTTGATAGTCTCATGTAAATATCAGGCTTAGTAGCAAGCTCTTCAAAAGCTTTTTTTGAAGCAGGAGCGGACAAATTAACAGTGGTAGGATCATAAACCTGGAGATTTGCAGCCACGAGGCGAAATTCATCATGCGATCCACAGCAAAATGCCGTATAAACTGGCTTGCCTCGTGTATCTTTACCAGCTTTGATTATTCTTACTGGCCAGAGGGGATAATCCTTGAACTTCACAAGAGCAAGATCAAACTGTTTAAAAGCCATGATTGTGAGTAGTAAGATAAAAAAAGCAAAAAACTTATCTTTACGTGAGGCCAAACAAAATATTCCAAATAAATATTCAAAAAGTCCAGCGCCAGCCAGCTATTGTATAAACGAAAACAGGTATTCATTCGATTATTGCGTCACAACACGGGTGAAATGAAAATAGGTCTTGCCTCGGGAGTATTTCCCACGGCGGCCAGGGGGGGGGGCCAAAACACCAGCCACCGTTCACAATTGGGTGTTGGATGTAAAAATTATCCAAAATCTAAATGAATATCCTGAATCTAGGTCACTTTAACCCACAGCAAAATGTTACGAAATAACAGTCACTGAATTAGCTACGGACTCTAATTGATTCCGGATATAATCCTTTTTCAACACTTGTTCAAAACTGGTATTTAATCTTTTTGAAAGAACAAATTGGTCTTCACAGGTCAGAGACTGAATAGCAACTGATTTATAATTCTGCAATAACATATTTAATAAGCAGTTGACTTTTTGCTTGGAATCCCGAAAATAGAAAAAAAAAATTTATATTGCTCCCTTTGTGCATTTTAATATAATTCAGGTTATAAAAGTCTGAAGAGAATTGCTTTCGGTGATTACTTCCAATAAATAGAAAAATAGTCACATTTTCATAATAAATTTCCTTGATTATTTTTAAAGCTCTTATAATAAAAACATTGCCTAATAACAATTTGATGTATCTTCCATATCTATCTTCGAAAAAGAAGTTTGACAAAGCGTTATTTTTGTGATGACTATAATTTTTGCTCGTATGTTGATGCACTGTAAAATAATAGACTTATAAGAGAAATATTTTGATCTTGACATTTCTTCTTCTAATACGAACAAATAAATTCTCAAATAGGGATAAATCCACTTATTTAAACAGTGAAAAAATAGGTACAAATGTCCACATATTTCGATCACATATACAGCAACCGTCATCAGTAGAATTATTAAACTAACATAATTGAAACTAGCATATTTATAGACAAAAATAGAAAGAAAATTACTATTATTTTTTTAATTTTTTTGTGTATATGAATTTGCTAGTTTCAATTATATTATTTTAGTAATTTTTATTTGTTCGTTATAGAACGGTAGTTTTGTCTAAGAAAAGAATACTAATTTGGGGTGTTACGTCGAAAAATACACTTCTTCTATTAAAATTCTCTGAATGAAGATAGTTTGTTACTATGTCCAAATCTTATTTTATGTAAATACTTAACTTCTTAGATCGTGAGTAAGGGTCAGATTTTGAATCATAACAAGTAAAAACTTCATTGCCAAAATGCTATTTCTTCCCCCAGCAATTGTTCGCAATCCAAAATCTCACGAAACTTTTCCCTATTTTACTTTGTGAATTTGTCTTCACTTGAGGGAGTCAGATTATTATTCTCCCTTGATGTTGAGTGGTATGGAAGGTGTGTAAACAAATCTGGATTATCGATTGACGAAGTACTGTGATGACAAATTCTGTTTTTATTTTTCCTAGTGTTTGCATTGTCATACAAATTCTGATTGATGTAGAGGGAAAATCTTTAGGTAGAATTTAAGGAGGAGTTGGCAAAAACTTGAAAGTTTTTACCAAAAACATATTACCAAACATAAAACAGAAAAATTACCAAAAACAAAAAACATATTACCAAAAACAAAAAAAAATAACTGATAAAAAAAATCTTCAAAATGGGATAGGGTCGTGTTTTTACTCTCTTTTATCTAGAAAAACTAATTTTTTTTTTAATGTTGAAATAAAGTAAACATCAGTGTAAGTATTCGCAAAGTTAGCGAAAAATAGGACCCATGTAGTTATCAACTAGCTATCGTTGCTTCATTACAATTTACTTCTAGGAAAACAATATTCGACCATAAGTGTAAAGAACGGGAAATTTAAGGGGATAGTATCCTGCAATTTCTTGTTGTTTTAGTGTTTACTGTCGCTCTTTGATTTCATTCGAAATAACTACTTGTTCCATTTCTACTTATTTTTATTGTTAGTTAAAAAAAAATTTACACAAAATAAGTTTATCAAGGAAAAGTAAAGAGCTGGATTAAGTTTAAAACGATCAGAAATAAATCCTAATAGCAATTCCAGTGTAAAATCAGCATACATCACAATTAATCAATAAACGAAATCCAAAACGAAATGAAATCACCATAAATATCAAATCAAACTTAAAACAAACAGAAACTATCAGAAACAGGAGTAGCACTGACACCCAGAATATGCCTTCTAAAGGCTAGAACGTTATTTGAGCTTCAGTAAAGCAACTTTCATGTCAAGCTGTGTATTATTTGTCGTAACATGGATAAAAAAAGAAACATAATTACTAAGATTATTGAAAATAACTAATGAAATATATATTTTAAGTTTTAATATATATTGATGTTCGTTCCTGAAAGTCTCGGCAGTTCTGGATTTATTGACGTTACAAGAGAACAAGTTTAAAATCTAAATTGTTTTCAGTAAAGCGCAAATGACATTGTAGTCCTTAGAAGGGTGTTCGATACTACTCTTGTTAGTGGTATTTTCTGTTCGTTTTAAGTTCGGCTTGATTATTTGTTAAAATTGTTGTGTTTGTTTTGGGTTTCGTTTATTCATTGTTAGGATGTAGCTCTTTACTTTTCTTTGATAAACTTCTAATTGAATTTTTTTTAAAGTTGAATTCTGTTTGTGTTGAGCTTTCATCGTTTTTCGTACATGTTAATAAAAAGAATATTTTTAAAGCTTATTCCGAGTTTTCTCTTAAGAATCGAGATTTTGGCTTGCTGTTTATATATTTTGAACAAAATTTTTCATCAAGTTTGGATAACAGCTGTACTATGAAAATTTGGGTAGATTGCTACGTGAAATATTTTAAAATAAATGGATTGACAATCAGCATAATTTTTTAGCTTCTATAGGACTGAAGCCATTCTGATCAGCATAATGTTACAACTATGAATATAGCCTACACAAATATCAATCGACCATCCTTCTCAACTTGCCCTGAAATCTTCCGGTTATATCTCTTAGTCATTCCGGAGATACCACATTTACACCCTTTTCACTACCTTAGATTCAGTTCGACATGCCCTCAAAACTTAGTTCCAAATCATCCTCAACCTTCCCTGGAAGTTTCAACCTAATATTATTAGCTATTCTTGGGACATTATAAGTGGGTCCATTTGATAACCTGAATGCGTTCAGTTTTTTTTTCTTATTTAGTTCCATATCTTATTTAACTTCCACTGAAAGTTTCAAATGAATACCCAACTCGGTTTTTGAGAAATTGGATCAATAACATTAAGACAACCTTGAGGAGTCGAACTCCTCATTGCACCTTGAGGTGCAATAGTTGTGGTAATAGTAGTAACAGTAGTAGTAGTAGTAGTAGTAGTAGTAGTAGTAGTAGTAGTAGTAGTAGTAGCAGTACTAGGAGTAAAAGTAGTATAAGTAGAAGCAGTATTATTATTATTACTATTATTAGTAGTAGTAGTTATAGTAGTTGTGGTAGTAATAGTAGTGGTGGTTGTAGTAGTAGAAGCGACAGTAGCAATGACAGTCGCAATCGCAATCTCAGTAGTAGCAATAGTAATAATTGGAACTATTCGCAGTCTCAAGTAGTAAGATTGGCAAGCAGTTACAGTTACAAGCATTCACAGGCACAGTCCCAAGTAGTTGGAGTCGCAAGTAGTCGCAGTTGCAGTCACAATCGCATGTAGTTGCAGTCTAAAGTCGCAAGTAGTTGTAGTTGCAAGCAGTCGCAGTTATAAGCAGTTACAATCGCATGCAGTTGCAGTCTAAAGTCACAAGTAGTTACAGCCACGGTCGCTACTACCCATGTAGCGAAAATATGCATGTGAGATTTTTCATATGAAAATACGTTATTTACGCGAAAAATATTTTTCCACAATTAAGGCTCCAAACGGAGTGTGCAAAACTCGTGACCTATCTAACTTTTTTCACACCATAAAATGTTAGTATTCCAACTTTCAGGAAACAAAAGTTAGTGCTGTTTTCGAGAAGAAACGTATATATGTTACCGGACTGTCCGAAATCCGCGATTGTTGATATTCACCGGTCAATGTTTGAAATACCTGTGTTTCTTCTTGGATTTAAGCAGCGTTGCCAGTCAACTTTTCCAGTTTAATGCAAGGTTTGATTACGACAGGTTAGATTAGGTTTTCAACTCATTTCTGAAGGCTTTTAACCCATTTCTGATATTTATAACCAAATTTAACCTAAACTAGCATAACCTAACTTAAACTTTTACCATCATACCTTGCATAAGACGGAAAAAACTGACTCGCAAAGCTAATTGAATCCAAGCAGAGAAAAAGGAATTTACGACATTCACTGGTGAATGTCGACATTAGGCAGATTTTGGACATTCAAGGTAACATATTATACACACATAAATACACGTAGGTCATATACACAAATTACACGATTATTGTTCGTTTAATAAGAAAGATTCATTAGCAGCACTTGTAGTATTAGTAGCATTAGTTTCTAGCATTCGACTAACCATCTAGGGCCAAACAAAAAGCAGGTCACTCTCAACTGGGGTGGGAGCAGGTCGTTAGGAAGGACTTAATAGAAATTGGAACTTGTAAGGAGGGTTCAAAGAGGGAGTTTTTGAGTAGATTGGGATGGAGAAGAAGTGTGTGTAGCTATGTTGACCTCAGGTGGCTTGATGCTGCAGTTAGTTGTTAGTAGTAGCAGTATTAGTAGTATTGGTAGTAATAGTAGTGTTATTAATTTTAGTATTAGTACTACTACTACTACTAGTAGTAGTAGTCCCCTTTCTATGTCCCCTTTCCCAATGACATATATGTAAACAATTGTCTACTTGCATGACTTAGAGCCCTTGCCTCAAGGGTTTTGAGGATTCATTACATCCCTGGAGGCATGGTTATTAGATCTTTCAGCTATATTGAATAAGATGGCTATGCCAAAATTTAATCGGATGTCTTTGGGGATGGAGCAGCTAAAACGAGTGTGGGAGGGGGGATGGCTGCAATTATTTTTTACTTTTGAAAAGGACACTAGAACATTCAATTTCAATTATCTGAGGCCCCTTTGAAGTGTCTACGAGAACTCCTTCCATACGAAGTGGTCTAGGGACAAAAAAATTACATTGAATCCCTATCGCTCTTTACATAGTCAGCACTGTTGAGCTGCCTATGATCTTATCTGTTGGTTTTCGAAGTGCGAGGAGAATTGGCTGCTCCCTCAACCTTCACTGTTCAACTTTAATTGTCTTACGTTATATAGGGTTCTATATGACGTTCATAGCATGTTTTATAACGTTCTGACTCAGTTGCTTTAAATCAATGCCTTAAGAATGATCACCATTTTCCAAAATTGCATCTCTTAGTACATTCTTGAAGGGATCTAAACTGTCAAAAAATAATTTAAGGGTATTATATTTACATTTTCAAGGGGGTTTACATGAGAGATCTTGCTCTTTGGAGCTACTTCCATTGAAGATTAGAGAATATTACCAAAGAAATAAGCTTCTTAAGTCTTCAGGAACCATGCTAAACCCCCAGCCTACCTATGGCAAGATCCACTGATCCCTGACTCATGATTTGCAAATATGCACTACCTTACATAAATTAATAATGTCTCAAATGAATCAGCTTAGTTAGATGAAGCTCAGAAATAATTACATTGAGAATTTTTTTTTCTAATCCAACAGTTTGTGTTAGTGAACTATAAGGAAAGAGTGGCTAGTGCTAACAGTAATTAAAATTCTAAAAAAAGAATTTTAATAACAATCCATGTACATAGAAATGACCACCTTTATTGTGAATCCAAATATTCATGATTCCCATTAATTTATTTGTGAGTTACCCTTCGAAGGCTATGAGCGTAAAAAAATTGACTGATTTTAGTAAAAGCGAGCGGCTTCTCCAAGAAAGGGGGTTTTATTGATGAAAATACGCCATTAAATTCAGTACATTAGATAACCGTATTCCAAAGATATATTAAACTCCTATCTACTAAAGTGCATTTATTTTTTATATTTTTTTCTAAGAAGAATGATCACAGATGCATCTTTTTTGTTTTGTTTTTGTTGTTGTTGTAACTTTTTTTCGAGGGTGATCGTGCCGTATCGCTGGTGCTAGTATACGGCAAAAGAGCTTGTTCATGCTTAAATTACGCAATCTAGTGCTATTTTTAGGAAGAAAAGAAGTCATGCCTGAACAAAGATGTGTGTTTTGCTATTTTGTCTTCCAAACAATATTTAAGCCCGAAGAGGGTCAGAATGTTAATAACTGAAAACTGACAGATGGTCGATTGATCCGAAATTATCGAACGACTATCTATTCTGTTTCTTATTTTCGGAGGCAAAATTGGCGCGCGGTGGCGCATTCTTTCTTATAGATGAAAATAGTCCATAGAAAATAAACTGTTTAAAAACTTGTGACAATGTGTCAAACCTTGTCAATAAACTTGTCAAAACTTGTTTATTGACACAAAACTGTGTCAATAAAAATTTTGTCAATGTCCCGCTCATACACAGTTATTGTGTCTATTTTAGTCATAACTGTAGCATTTAAGGCTATACGAAACCCAACAGTTTATCGTAACGAAGTGTAACAGCGAGGCCCGGTGATAGTAACAAAAACTGCAAATTTGAAGTTTAGAAACAATGTGCGAACAAAAAGAACTTACATTCTATGTTGATTCAAATATGTGAATAGTTTAAAGGTACCCATCAAGAGGGTTCTTGTGTAAATTTGGGTAGCTTCAAAAAAAAGGAGGGAGCATTCTCGTAAGGTGCTCTGGTCCTAGTGAATATCAAACCCCTAGTTGAATTGTAAACTGATTTGTGTCAATTTAATCTGACACTGAGAAATAAAAAGAATTTGGCAACTGTAAATAACTTTGTTAAATCTGTGTTTTTGTTCGGCTTAAACATATACCCCACTTGCTCAATTTCCATTCTGCTTATAAAGAGATATTAGCACAGAAAATGAGTCCTATTTTCAAGAAATTTATACCAGGAAATCCCAAATGCAAAAGCTCATGGTCAAAAATCTGAAGCATAGGTCTTAAGCAGCTAACTACAAAAATATGAAATTTTTAACTTTTTCTTAGAAAAATTGTCACGGATGCGTGTTTATTTTTCTTCAGGGATTATTCAATCCAATTACTGGCCTTGGTTGACTTTCTAGTATTTGGTAGTAGAGAGATGAAACGCCAGCAAAGTGCTGATTAATGCCATTTATGTAATTACCCGCCACAAAACAGAACTCTTGTTTCAGATAGGACTCTGTGGCAGCCAGCCACTTTAGAATTATGGAGAACCTAATTTTACAACCTTCCAGCTTCAGACATACTAGCCAGTGGTTGGGCAATGTCCCTCACAGAATGTCCTAAAAAATGCAGTCAGTTAGCATAAAACGTACAGTTAATAATGAACATCTATTCAATAATGTTAATTGCTTTACGATATCGCCTAGTCTCATAACAGCTATTGGGAGAACATCATTTCATCTTTTACTCATAAGAAAATTCGCACAAGAAAATTATGAGCACAAGAGTATTATGGCCTGACCAATTTGTATATGATAAATGACAGAGCATTCGACAAAGTCGCAAGTTTTTTCAAGTTTTTTCAGTTTTTTTTTCAAGCAGTGCCACAAAAGAACCATTTCGATTTTCACTTGAGTAAAATGCTACCTATAAAATTTTTGAGATAGACAATCTGTTCTGTTTAAAACTATTGAAAGTCATACCATATATACACCCTTTTAGCTTCAAATTGTGCCGAAAAGGTGCCAATTTCAGCCACTTTATGCCAAGAAACAAAAGTTAGGCTGGTCCTAAGGCCAAAATACGACAGATTGTTAATTATAAGATAGCCATTCGGTTTCAGGCTACAGAAAGGCCAGATACAAAGACTCTAGGATTTCAAGAACGATTCTGTTACAGTTTGGCCCATTTGTTCTTAAGAATATACCCAGTGACAACTCCCTTCTAATTGCAGAAACGAAGATTAAACAGAAAACATTATTTCTTAACTACTAAATCAATTCGAAAATATTCGAGCCTGTATATGCACCTAAATGAGCCCTTGTTGTCAAAATTATGTAATATAAAAGTTTAACTTTAACAAAAAGAGCAGGTGCCTTACGTGGAAGCATAGCCTCTCCCCCCTCAGTTAAATTTATATTACCCTGTGCATACAACTAAAAGAAAAACATATTTATAATTTTAAAACAAGGGTTTGTCCTAATGACAATAAACAGCGACACGAAAACTGAAAACAAGCAAAACTACTTACGATATGAAGGGGCCGCCACCCTTCTACCGGTTGATCCTCACGCTCAAGTGTGAATTTTATTTTCAATGCTTTAAGAATTAATGCTCTTGCATAAAAGCAGTAAACTTTTGAAAAAAATACCATCAGGAAAAATAAAAGATTCTAAAACATTTATATTTATGAAATTTGCTTTAAAAAATAGTATTTGTAAAATTTTAATAATTGAACGAAAATTCATATAAATTTAACAAATGGTGCCATGTGCTGCCCTCTAAAATCCTCTTTGAAAAGTGGCTGGTAAACTTTAGCAATAAGAGTGTGGTTCAAAGGAATGGCAACCCCCTCATATATTGTGTAGTTTGTTTTTGTTTTCAGTTTTAATTTTTTTCTTTATTTTCAATTATTTTTTTTTATGTTAAGACTCTAGAAAACGCAAATAATTCTGTTGTAAAAAACGCTGAATATAGAAAAAAAAGAATAAAAACATACAACAATAAAAACAAACAAAGAACCCTTCAAAAATATGGCATATCACTACCAATTAGTGTTTCAAGTAGAAGCTTAACTAATAATTTTACTTAAAGCTAAAAATAATTACGCTTTTACTTACATTTCAGGGTAATTTACTATGAAGTTTTGACACTCGTACAATGGTAAATAGCAATAACATCGGAAGTATGTTTAAAAGACACTCCCCCATTTCCTTGTAAACAATACTTTTTCCACTTCAATGGTATACTTATTATTTTCTTTTTCTAAAGGAGTTGAGGCATTAATTTATGCTAAGTAACGCCTTAAAATTAGTTCTAATTTTTTGTTGTGAGATCTCCTGTAAGTAATTTGACAGCTTTAGGTTTTTATACATGAATCAAGTGTTGTAAAGGGTATGAACCTTCAACTGAAGCTATGACTGAAACTTGTTTTGATGTAAATTTAGGACACTCAATTCAGACTTTACCTAGTTTTTTTTACCCAGGGATGGAAGGGGGGCGGGGTCAAGTTTTGTCGCACTGTTAATGATGTCAAAATAAACATATTATTATGAAGATAAATAAACACAAAACCAACTATAAATACAATTAGGACTACTTTCTAATATAATTTATCAGGGGAAAATATTTTAAGTCTAATCGAATATTAAAGCTTCATAGGTTTTCAATCATACTCATTTCTGGAAAGCTCCAAGGTACAAAGTAAACAAAGCCAAAGCCAAACAATCAATGCATGAGTCGAGGATTGCATTTTTGTTGTTCAACAAAGTATTCAAGGCTATTCTTATTCACTACATTTTTAAAAATGTTGAAAAGTGCTCAGATTTATTATATTGTAAACACTTACTGAAATTTCAAATAGAAAGTGGGATTTCCATTTTGACACATTATTTTTCTGTAAATGTTTTTTTAAGACTTAATGTCACCATAAAATAATGCTAGCAAGTTGAAAAGAAAAAAATGACACCTACTTCTTACTGCCAGAATTTGTTCCCACACCCATCCACTTGAGGCCACCACAGCGGCAAACACTCATTTTTCACCCCTAATACATCCAAATTTTTACTCGTTACTCCTTCCCATGGATACCCATGATGTTTTGAACCATGTTTTGAACCAAGACTGTTTGGACTGACCTAAGCAAAGTGATAATGTTTTTGCATTCAGCTATTCTTAATTTTATCCAATCAAACATTCGATCGGGTATTGATGATGAAGTTATTATTAATCATGCAATGGAGTTTTTTCCTGAAAATACTCTAAAAGATGCTAAAGTTGATTTATGGGCAGAAATATACCCTAGTAGCAAAACAGCACCAAGGAGACAAGGTGATAATGCCTCCGCTTGGCACGTGAAAGATATGATTGATTTGCTTCGGAAGTGCGTAAATGAGGAGCTAACATTGCCAACGTACGTAATTATTTCACCCACTGAAGTGCCTGTAATTATTGCTGTTGCTTATCACAAACTTGCTTCCAAAATTTGTGCTCTGGATAGTACCCTTAACTTCATAAAAGAAAAGGTAACAGCTTATAATTTAAATTTTCCGTCACTTCCCATTCCTTATGCTAGTCCTTATATTAAAAGCACTGCCGCCATTATCATTTCAAAAGTGCATACTAAACGTGACGACCCTTGAAAACGGGCTCATGCTATTTATAAAATCCCTGGCGATGAAGCTATTCACAGCATAAAGCCTTCTGGCGATAAGCTGCTTGTTCAGATTAGTCAATCTGCAGCAAAGATTTTCAGCGATGCGGTTCCAACCGTATTGAATAGATGTGACGTCATGATTCAAGAAAAGAAATTTCATGGCATTGTTAAGGGGGTGCCTGCTGATTGTGAGGCGGTAATTTTTAAGAAATGTGAAGGTGTCATCGACGCTGAACGTTTGGGAAAATCCCTGGCTGTGAAAATTACATTTGCTGATGCTGTAGCCCAGAGTAATAGCCTACGACTCAGGCTCAAGGTGGGCTATGAATCATTCCGGGTTTTTGAATTCCTGCGGCCGCCCCGTTGCTGTCATAATTGTCAATCTCCCAACCACATGAAAACCAAATGCGATAAGCCAACAAAACTTTGCCGGCTCTCATGTATCATCCCGTGATTCCCCTGTGTTTTTGATCCAAAATGCGCTAATTGTGAGGGTAATCATGCATCATATAGCCTAAAATGTCATATTCTGCGTGATATCCTGAGCAAACGTGTGATTCGGAAATGACTATCGAATTATTCGTCTCAATCTGCTCTTTTAATATCAATGGCACGAAAGATAAAGATGGCTCATTAAATCAAAAAATGAATGATTTTGACATTTTGTTCTTGCAAGAACATTTACTTCCGGCCATCTCCGTTAACTCTCTACGAAGAAGTAGCCACCATATTGTCTTTACCACCAATGCCCGAAAAACAAAAGGCCGACCTTCCGGGGGCCATGCATGTGTTATCAAACGATTAGCTACTCCTTTGTCACCTATCTTATTTCATTCCTCTGATAACATTATGGCAATACGACTTGGTCACCTTGTATTTATAAATGTATATCTTCCCTGCGATCAGAAACGCCTAGCTTCACTTACTAAGTTTTCTAATGCCTGGTCATCCCTTAAAACTCTGTTATGCAATATTGAAAAGTATGGGTATCGTTGGCTATTGATAGGTGACTTCAATTGTGATGTTCATATCTCCTCTACTCGTGCCAACTTAGTTTTAGATTCGTTGCCTATTGGTTACCGCATAGCATCCAAAGCTCTTAATTACAATTATATTCATAATAGTGGTACTGTGACCAATATTGATCATCCGATGTTCCCTGTTCTGTCGTTAATGTTGACGAAGACGAACGTGATTTTGACCACCTTCCCCTTTCCCTTACTGTGACATTAACCGCTGATCCATCTAATCATCCTTGTGCTGCTAATAAAAAATGGTGTATGAAACGAGAGTGGAGCAAAGCCAATTGGCCTTTATATATTTCTACCCTAACAGGTCTGTTGTCCTGCGTCGAGACCCCTTTTAACCTATTGTGCACGAGTGTTTTTTCGCCACAAGCCAGAGTGCAACTGAATGTTTATTATCTTCACTTGGTTAAGTGCATGAAACAAGCTGAGAATGTGGCTGTTCCCCTTGTCCGGGTTAAACTCAAAACTCGAAGTCCAATTTGGAAAGAAGACCCGGGTCTTAAAGCCGGCAAAAATCGTGCTAAACTCTGGCTTCGCATCTGGATTGCGTGTGGGCGGCCCTTGCGAGGCCAAGTGTTTGATATAAAGAGTAAGACAAAAGCGGAGTTTAAACGGTATCTTTGTTTGGTTCGATATAATGGTGCTGAGTTCCCTAAAAGTGCAGTACAATGGAAAGAAATCATTAATACGTCTAAATTTGATTCATTAGGGACTAGTGATGTTATCCCAGTTTCGTCTTGGCTTGGGCATTATAAAAGTATTTTTTTTAAGATTGAGTATAGTGTTCATTATCATTTTCAGTGCTTAATTTCTAAATTTTTGCCACCTAAAGTTTTGCAACGTCATGTTATTCCCGTCTCAACTAAAAGTATTGTTAATTGTATGCTTAAACTTAAGTCTAAATAAAATGATCTTGATGCGATTAGCGCTCACCATTTACGTTGTGATTGTCCGGCACTAGTCGCTCAGCTCCAGTTACTTTTTCAGTTCTGTTTATCTTTGTCAATTGTGCCTGATTTCTTCCTTTGCGGAACGGTAACTTCGATTCTTAAACGCGGAAGAGACTCTTTTGATTGCAGTTCATATAGGCCCATCACTGTTGCTTGCAATATTAGTAAGGTTTTGAATATGTTCTGCTCCCATATATTATTGAACGAACTGTGAAAGACTCTAACCAATTTAGATTTCAACCTCGTATTGGGTGTCAACATTCGCATAAGGTTTTAGCTTCAACTCTTTATGATGCCCAGTCTAAAGGTTATGAATTACATATTTGCCCTTTGGATTCATCTAAAGCCTTGGATAGTATTTGCCATGTACAAATGTGGCACTCTTTGTCAGAGTTTGGAGTGAACCCTTCTGTCATACATGTACTTAGATTTTGGTATAATAATTCGTTTCTTCATTTAAAATCTGGTACAGGGTACTGCGGTAATATACCAGTTCAATCTGGAGTACGACAGGGTGGGGTGCTATCACCTTATATATTTAATGCTTGCATTCAAAATGTGTTATTAGGAATCAAGCCTTCGGATTTTTATAATTTATCTGATGTGTCTTATATTGCGTATGCGAACGACCTGCTAGTTTTAAGCCGAACCAAGTCTATTTTGGCATTATTGGTGCTAGTCCCCGAAGCCACGCCACGCCGACATGACGGCGGCGAATGTGTGATTTAGTATCAGTGACAGCACACTACGAGGCGAGCTAAAATTTTTTTGGTGGTACACCACTAATTTTAGCCCAACGGCGCGCCACGGCGCGCCGATTATTCCGATTAAAAATAATAATAAAATTTCACATCACCAAGCATGGTAAACCATGATTTTAGTAAGGATTTTAAAATGGTTGGCTATAAACATAAAGGAACAACATAACTTACTTGACGTACTTACTTGTTGTGTTTATGTTAAACATCGCATTGTTTCTTTAAAATCCCGTGTTTAGTCATTTCTTTCTTGTTAATTATTTGAACTAATGTGTGTATAACTTTCAAAGTTTGAAGTTCCAACATCTCCTGTTCATCAAATACATACGAAAAGGAAGTGAAAAAACAAAAGAAATAACAACATCGAAAAGACACTGCATACATGTCAGATACCATGACTTAACAAGACCAACTATTTTAAATCAGCGATTACATAACTTCAGTTACAACTGATGTAACAAAAGTGAGTTTGTTCGCTCCGCCTGGATCCATTGATCGTTTTGCAGTCACTATCAGTCCTGTCGTGCTAAAAAGCCGTTTAGCTGGGGCACATGTGGCCGGTATAGCCAGAACTTGACGAGCGTAAACTGCCACTCGCGGGATCTGATGCTAGTATTGGACCTTGGGGTTCCACAGATGGGCTTTCCGCAAATGCCGCAAATGGGCTTCTTCTTTGTATCTGCTGAAATAAGTTGTTTTATAAGGGAGAACAAACCTGCACCTTTACCATAGGGCTCCTGTGCCCTACACTACAGGAGGAACTAAACTGCACCTTTACCCTCTTTTCTTATCAACACGGAATAACCCTCCAAAATTCTTTTCTGAAAGAAGTAGTCAAGTTATAACGTTTCAAGTCAAAGTTTAAGGCTGCTTAAACTTCAGTGTGCTCTGCTAACTGTGCAAAAAAATGTAATTGATTTCTATAGATATATTTCTATACTAGCTCTAGATAATCTACCAAGCGGGAAACTACCATAAATCAGCATCGATAAATAAAATTAACCCGAAACGTACATAAATTACAGTAAATAACCGAGTCAAACTTAAAACGAACAGAAATTAACATGAGTTGGGCTCAAAACCCTTATGCCTATGCAAGACAGAGCATGATTTTCACTTTACTGAAAAAATATAAATGTGTTTACTTTTATAACTTTAATAAATCAAATATTATTAACATTTTAATTACTAAAAATCAGTATATGTATATTAAACTGACAATGTATATTCATTTGTATTTTTTTCTGTAAAGTGCAAATTATGTTCTGGCCTTGGGAAGGGATTGGGGTTTTGAGCCCAACTTATGTTAATTTGCTCGTTTTGAGTTTGACGCGGTTATTTATAGTAATTTCTGTTTGTTTTGGGTTTTGTTTATTTATCGATGCTGATTTGTGGTAGTTTCACGCTTGGTAGATTATTTGATTTTAATTTTGCTCATTTTTTGTTTAATGGAGTTCTTTACTTTTCTTTGAAAAACTTACTTTGCGGAAACAGTTTTTTAATTAATTTCTGTTTGTTTTATATTTACATAGTCTTTTCAGGGAAAAAGAAAATAATACTTTAAATCTTTTCGTTTTTTTAAGAATTTATAGTTGGGCCTGCAGTTTGTAGGCTGGAAAAAAATTTTCAGAAGAATTTAACAACATAGACTCTTTTAAAAATCTGAACACAAATAGTAGTGTTTAATTTAGTTTCATACCTCCTGTAGTTGACCTGAAATGGAAAACTTGATAACATTCGCAAAAAAATTTGTTTACTTTCTTTGATAGCTTGGATACACTTAAGCTATTTTGATTTGGTCAAATTTTAAGAGCAGAAGAAACTCCAAAAGTTGGAACATAATACCCTCAGTTGTTCTTGGGATACTGCTGAGATGCCTTATGGGGAATTAGCATTAACACAGTGCATTTTGATTTAATCTTAAGGCAACATTTACTTTTTAAACATAAATGAAAATCGGAGGTTGGGCGTGGGAGGGGGATTAGTTTCCCTCCAATCATTTTCGACTATTAAAAAGGACATCAGCGCTTTCTATTTTCAATCGAAAGAGCCCTTTTCGAAGTTCCTACGACAACTCCTTCGATACGAAGTGCCCTGGTCTAAACAACAACAACAACAACAAAATGATACATTATACCAACATTGATCTCTACTAAAAAAAATGTCAAGCCTTCGAATCACATTCGATTATTAAAAAGGGCACTAGGCTCTTCAATTTCCAACCAAATGATCCCTTTTTGAGTTTCTGCGGCAACGCTTTCTATAAACACCATATATGCCTCCAGGGCATAAATTACAACCCTTACCGTAAGGGCTGTGAGGGTGGTTGTCATCGTCTAAGACCTAATTTCCAGAACTTTCAACTACGTTAAACACAATGGCTATCTCAAAATTTTTACTGGATGTGTTTCGGGAAATGGTGGGCGTGGAAGGGGTGTTAGTTGCCTTCCAATCATTTTCGACTATTAAAAAGAGCACAAGCCACTCAAATCTCTAATTAAATTAGCCCTTTTCGAAGTTTCTACAACTTCTTCGATATGAAGTGCCCTGGTCTAAAGGAAAAAACAATAAATACATTGTGCCAACATCGTTCTTATATACCCCCAGGGCATAACTACAAAACCCTTGCCTTAAGGGCTGTGGGGGAGTAACCTCCTCAAAAAATATATGTTCTCTTTGGAAATCAGTTACTCTGAACAAAATGGCTATTTCTAAATTTTGATTTGGATGTGTTTGGGGACATATTGGGCATGGAAGGGGTGTTAGCTGCCTTCCAGTCACTTTGGACTATTGAAAAGGGCACTACGTATTCCAATTTCCAATCAAATGAGCCCCTTTTGAAGTTTCTACGACAACTTTGGTACGAATTGCCCTGGTATGGATAAAAATAATACATTGTGCCAACATTGTTCTTTACCTAGACAGCTTGATTGCGCTGCCTATGAAAACATCCTGTATTACCTAATGCTCCTTTACCTACCTCTTTTCATCCGAAAAAATCAGAAAGAAAACTTAACAGAATATTAAAGTGGAAGGTAGAATTTTTGTTTCAATAAAAATTTCTTCTTCTCCTTTCTACGAATCGATATACATGGCGAGCCCAAGATGAAAGTATTTATCTTTAAGACACAGATTAGCCGGGATGACGGTTGAAGCCGGGAGGTCGATATCGATAACCAAAAAAGAGAGAAAAAAACAAAAAAACGGTGGCGTATTAGTGACGCCGCCGCCGATAGAATCAGCGGCGGCGTCAGCGCGCTGATGCAAGCTCGGCGGCGCGCCGCCGTCTTTTTTTCGACGGCGCGACGCCGACTTTTCGGCGTGGCTTCGGGTTCTACCGGTGCAACGTATTTCTATGATGTTTCGGGATGTTGGTCTGTTTTTGAATTTTGATAGATGTGAATATTTAGTTTTCAATCCCAAATCACCAGCTCAAAATTTGTCCTGTGTTTCCTTAGTAATTCGCAATATTGCGAGTTTACAGTGGTTAGGAATTAGTATTTGTTCTACACTCACTTTTTGTGACTTCAAGTTCTGAGAGATGTTAAAGAAAAGTTGAAAATCGGATATGTGAAAATTGTACCTAACCGTGGAAAATATTCACGCCGAGCTTTAGCTAAAATGTATTCCACATATTGTGACCATTCTGTCTTGTTTTTAAGTGGAATGTATTCGTTATTGAATAAGAATGATTTGCGCCAGATCTGTATCGCTTATTTTAGATATTGCAAATGTTTATGGTACATCCCCACTTCATAACGTAATACACGTGTTATTGAGAAGTGTGGTGCTACCGACATTATCCAATCGTTTGAATTGCTTAATAATAATTTGACAAGAAATGCCTTTGTGCCCCTAGGCCCAAACCATAATATCATCCGTGTGTTTTTGTCAGTGATTAAGGTTTAAGTTATCTTTGTTTCTGTGTATTTGATTCATTTTTTTTTCCTTTTTAGTGTGCTTTACTCCGCTTGTTTTATATAAAATTGGGTCATAAATAAATTATTATTATTATTATTATACACAATTTCCCTTCGACCGTTTCTTATTATGACTTTTTGCAGCCCTATTTGAGCAAGTAATGTTTTTCATTTTGCCCCAGATGGATAAACAAAAAGAAAGTTTTTTGGCAGCCTATCATTCATTCATTCATCGATTCATTTGTCCACCTATAAACCGTTGCCTAGCCTACGAAAATGAGATAAGCCACATTTTTCATAGAAATTTTTGTTCTATATACATTCAAGCAATGGCCTATAACTATCCTCAGACAATTCCTCTGCAAAGCATATAGCATATCGACCCCAACCCTCCGAGCTGCCAACGTTTTAGAGCCACGCTCTACCACTGTCATTAGGCCTACCATTGATTTATTGACCAAGCCATTATTCATAGACTTATCTTCCTATTATTCCGAAATTTCCTTGTACAGCAAAAAGAAACACTTTGCACGTTTATCTGCATCCTTCAATGCACCCAAAGTTTTCTTAATAAGTAGTATTTAAGCAAGTAAAACTATCCATTTGGTTGTTTTCTTATTGCCTAACATCATATTTTTCTTTTCATTTATTCCTATTTTACATGGTTTTATGTCCTTAACATTAACTTTCAAACCTATTCTCATAACCTAAACTATCAAAACTTTCAAAAATTCACATTTCCCCAATTTTTTTAGTAGGATACTCAAAACATATGTGTAATCAAAATCCAGTAGGTTTTTACATTCATATTTGAAACCATGTTCTTCCGTAACCTTTACTATCTTCATTGGACAAAGTCCTCCAAATTAGTCCACATAAACTGGGAAAAGAACTTAGCTCCTGAATTCACACCGAACTGAATACTAAACTAGTCAAAAATTACTATTGGTTACTGTTCAACGACGAATTTATATATATTCCCAAACTATTCTAATGCATGCATCTCGCTTTCTGTCACATCACATAATGACAATACATCCTTTTTTGTGCTATCTCCGAAATGAATGCATTTAGAGGCCTCAGATGAGCGTGTATGGAAACCCTCAACATTGTTGTAGAAAGGGCGAATCTTGGCCAATAGTAACCGAAAAGCATTTTTAAAGGAAATTTTGGCTACCCTTAACAGGAGTTTGTAATCCACAGTTTGGAAGACAAAAGGTAATCGAATTGTTGCAGGGGTAGTCTATCAAGCTAATGAAAATTATCTGTAAGACTATATGGGCTCTTATGGAAATCAATGCTGATTAACATGTAATTTGGCACTGATAGCGCCATCTTTGAATGTTATACTGAATCAAAAATGCTACTTTAGGGTATCATTTATGAGAGGGAGGGGATTAGAACACTGGTTATTCTACCTTAAGAAATAATATTATTAAGGATATTTGCTGAAACGGATCTATACTCGATTAAATACGTAGAGGTGCTAGATCAGATAGTGCCATATAGAACTAAGACCTGACATTTTTTGGTTTTGAGACTGATTTTTAGAAATATAGGCACGTATGAAAGGTAATGTTGACTGCCTTATACCCTTTGTAATTTGTTGTTGATATTGCAAAGTTTGGCCGGTATATGACATCAACAAGTGCCACTTTTGGGTGCCGTTTCCTGAAAGAACATAGTATATAAAATAGTTGGTTCCTCGACAAATCTTCAACTGCAGGTTATGCCGAAATAACATACTTATATCAATGAATCCCTTGGTTTCAGATCATGGGCACCCATAAGCTGAATTTTAGGGGGGAGCTTACCTGATCTAATCGGCGCTTCCAATGCTGTATAATAGAAATCTCAAAACGAAAATATAAAAATATAAGGCAGTATCATTCAGCCAGGGGGGCTGGAACCCCCTCTGCCCCCCATATGGGCGCCCGTGTTTCAGATCCATCCATTCACCGATCCTAAATTATGATATAGCTTAGAATTGCCCTTTGGGAAGGATATAAACTTGCTCTAGAAATAGGAAAACCGTCCTTTTTCAACGATTTTCAAACAATTTATTTTCAATCTAAAAAACCATGTAGGCAAAAATATAATTATGTCGATAGATGGAATTGATTCTCAGCTAGTGAATGAAGTCGTAAATATGTTTAGAAATTTTTTTACATTTTTAAAGTCGTAAATTACTTTTAAAAATTGGAACCATAGAAGAGGAAAAAGACAACATACTAAAAATTGTATCCAGAACATAAACCTTAAGGAAGGTATTATTCCCGAGAATTGCTTGAACAGATATACGATCTGGATACATAGTGCCAGATGAGGCAGTGCCACATACAGTGCCAGATGAGGCAGTGCCACAGACAGTGTCATGGAGATGAATAAGGACTTTTCGGGAAAATAATGCCAATTATATATCACTGAGCCTAAGGAATTCTCAACCATGAACCCTATAGAATGCATCAAAGAAGTGAAACCCATTATTCAATGCTGAATTTTAACGAAAATACGCCTTGACTTTTTTCTGTATCTTTTGCTTAGTTAGACGAAGAACTTTTCGTCTGGTTTAGATTGTGTTTTTAATTAAAGCAACTAAAATTTAACAAAAACCTGTTTGCGATAAAATTTAAGATCCCACACTAAAAATAAGAGAGAAGAAATTTGGTGTAGCCCAGGAAAAGTTCTTAAGTAGCCTAATAATCTTTCAGGTTCATAATAGTCTCTCAGCAGCTGTGATATAGACAATGTGTAGGATACAATAAGATCATCTTAAAAACTTGATAAAAAAACAAAAACATTTTTTACCCCCCAAAATAACATACTTTTTTCTACTGTAGTAAGAGTAATTTTTGTAAGAGGAAAATTACCTGGGGTACAAGGGGGTGGTAGATTAAGTCCCTTAATCTTCCCCTCTTTAATAAGCCACTGAACATCATTTTTAGTGGTCTTATGAATGATTTTAGATCTTAATTGGTCTTAAGTGAATGTCAAGTGATCTTAGGGATGATTCTTGCAGAAGTTCCATAATCTTTGTATGTTCTCAGGTTATTGAATCGGAAGTTCGAATCGACTCAATTATAATATTTTGGCAACTGTCAGAAGAACCTGAATCCAGTCTCACAATATATGCAGTTGAGCCGACTATATACTCCATTGTCATTGGGGGTCTTGAGCCTGGAAGTACTTACGAATTCTTCCTTGTGCCAACATCAAAGGGGCTCATTGGAAGACCAACAAAATGTCGAGTTACTAGAACCATTGAAGGTAAAGTGTCTTCAGCTATAATCTTAAAATAAGTTTTGGATTATTTATTGCAAAAAAAGTGCCTGTTTGCTTATTAAGTAAGCTTTAATCTAAGTCCTTTGCTAACCAGAGATTTTTTTTTTCATAGTATGTTAAATAACTAAAATTTAAATTAAATGACTTTTAGAATTTCAAGGGATAAAAAAGAAAGCAAAAATAAATCACCCAAACAATCATTAATATCCTGTTTAGAAGAACTACCTGTGGCAGGTTTTACTCAATTTGAAAATCCAAATAATTCAAACTCTGAATTTTTTTTGACAACGGAATAATTTTTTCCATCGTAGTTTTTTTTTAGTACCTTCTTTCATAAACCTCCCTGTTTTTCCACATTTTTCTTTTAATATTATATCAATCATAATTTTTTATCAAATATATTGCATATGGACTTTTTCAGTAAAAATAAGGGTTGCACAATACTTTTGTAACAGGTATACCAAGATTTTTAAAATCTAGAATTTGTATGACATTTTTTCTTCTTCTATAAAATGGTTAGAATACTGATTTGCAGCCCTTAACTTCAAAATTTTGTGTTTTCCTTATGTGACATTTTTGCTCAACGGATTAGTTTACAGAAAAGTAAACTGCTAACGTATCAAGTGTAGTGGATTGTCATCCCCGCCTTCGCTGTATTCTTCATAATTGAATTCTACTCTCCTTAATATTCTCTTGAAAAATAGCTCATTACTTCCTTTGCCTCTTTCAGAGTTACCATTACCTTTGATTGATCTTCAAGTACGACCGATAAATTCCAGTACAATCCAAGCATCCCTCCGCCCATCGCTAACTTTTCTCTCACAAAGAAAATATGTCATTTTAATAACACCTGCTCTTCAACCATCAAGTTCACTCAACACAACTTTGTTCCCTGACACTTCTGTTTTACTGATTGGTGGACTGAAAGCAGCGGAAAGTTATGCAGCTCAAGTTTACGCCGTTGGACGAGTGGACAGTGTTGCTGTATCTCCTTCAATTTCTTTCACCATGATGCCAAATGGTATCACGAGTGCGGTTTCTGATGGACGTATGGATGAAAGTGAGGTATGATCTCTTAGGTCTTTCATTAGGCAATGTGACTTATTAATTTTATCTTTCTTGGTGAATGAAATAGACAAATATAAATTATGGGACGCACTTTATGCACACCAAATGGTTCATGCATTTAGTGGTTCATAGCACCTAAAATTAATTTAGGCATCAGGACATGTTAAAGTAACAAATTGTAAGTTTAGGAAGGACTGTCCCATATGGTGATAGCCATTATGTTGCTCCTTGTCATTTGCAACAAATGTTTCCAAAATTAATCTTGACTATATTCGTCTTTTAAAGTATTCGTGTCTGATCGGATGGGTTCTTGCCGATAGACAACTTAAGAAAAGCTAAGACCCATGGCTCATAATGTAGATGCATAACTTGAATTTTGTTGTCTTTATTGACTCATTTAATAAAGATAATTTCGAAACAGCGTTTCTGCAAGAATTCTTAATGTAACTTCAAAACATTGCAGAAAAATAAGCACTCTAAAAGTGTCTAAACACTATCTTGTTCTTGACAGTGTATTAATTTTGAATAAGAAATTAGTTCTTATTAGTTCGATCATAAATCATAATTTTTGATGATTTTAGGTTTTCAGCCTGTAACATATGGGATTTGAATAGTCATCTTTCTTGGATTTAAGTATAAAAAGCAACTCTTACTTTTAGCCATTTCTTGGGAATATAGCCTAAAGTGAGGCTGCTCTGAACAATCCAAGTTTAATGGGTGTATAATTTTCCCATCTTCTTCAAGGTATGATGGGATATACACTATCAGCGCCAAGGGATTAAAAGGTCAAAAATCATCCATAGCTTTTTTGACCCAGTCCTTCCTCATAGTCTATAATACCAGCTTATCCTTAAAATTGAGTTCAATATTGTATGGGGGCTTAAGGATAATGTTTTCCGGCCTATTTATATTTTATTTCAGGCGATGGTTACACCAGGTAAGGTTCTCCCAACCTGGGTTAGAGATGTAAGTATAGAGGGCAAAATATAATCGTGTTCGCATTAGGAGCAGCAACCTAGTAAAGGACGAACCACGGCCCATAGTTACCGAAATTTAAAAACGTGTTGAAAAAAAAACTGGCAAGTGAAGAAAGATTGTTTTTCTAACTAATTCAGGAATGGTAAATATTATCTAAATGATTCTTAATTGTAAAATGTTATTTTGAAAACAAATTTATGAAAATTTATAAAAAAAAAGCCTGAAACTCCCTGAAAATGGGTCAGATCGAAAAAAAAATTACACCAATGGAATTGCCTTGGTTGTAAACCATATACAGGAAACCAACAGTCCCTTGCTTGAAAAACAAGGAAAATCACTTTTTTGCGTGGGTAGCACTGATGTGTCTTCTAATTTTCCTTTTTTTCATCCGCTGCTAGTGGAGCACTGGAACGTCATAAAGAGCTGTTTATTGTTCGCCTAAAAGAAACTGTTATATCTAGTGCCTTTAGTAAATAAAAAAAACACAATATGTAAAATAAAATCATTTGTTTGACAAAATTATAAGTATAGAGGGCAAATGTTTGGGCCAGCAGTTCATCCATTCCTGGTGTTGGCCCTTAGGCAGTCAAATGTTCAATGCCTCTGGCAGAATCCATATTGGTAGTCACCTAAAAGTTCATTTGACTCCAGGTACTGATAGATGATTCGAAACCTTTGTGTAAGCTTTCCCGATGAAGAAGAGTAGGCTAATCTGATCTCACGCTCATTGGATCGCCATCTGTCTTGGGTATAGGAATGGCATTAGTAGATTTCCATGTGCGTTGAAAGGTTCCAGAGGAAAAACACAGGAGGAAAAGTGATGACAAAGATCCAGTCAGTTTGGCACTGCAAGTCTTCGAGATACTATTAGGTATATTGTCAGGACCCGTGGACTTGATCACATCAAGACTGTGCAGAAAGAGAAGGACTTTAGGAGTGAAATAGGTCACACGATCAAAGACAGCATCGAATTGATCAGGTAAACTGGAAACTTCTTTACCGTCATCTTTCAGATTTTGGCAAAGAATTCGGCAAACACCTTGGCAAAAGCTTCGGTTTTTGTCTATGGGTCTTGAACAATAATTCTGTCGGTAATTTTTAGGGAAGGAATTGAAGTTCCTTTAGATGACGATAAAGCCTCTTTGACAATTATTCACCGGGTCTTAGCAGAGAAATTGTTTAGCTTGGTCATGAATTTCTCTTTTGTACTGACATTGTGATTGCCGAATCGTGCGAACTGTGTCCTTATGGACTTCTATGGTTTCAAGTCTGTCCTTTTCGCTTTTTGAGGGTAGCCATCGCTTGTGTATCTTTTGTTTTGATCGAATAGTATTTTACAATGGAAGTTGAACCAAGGTTTATCCTTGCTGGATACCTGCATGTTATGGTATATATGTTGCCTTGTATTGTATATTTTATTAACCTTTCTCTAAAGAAAGGTTAATTTCCTATTCGTCTGAAAGAGGCTAAAGTTATTCCGATTCGCAAAGGGGGCTTAAAGACAGATCCGTCTAATTGGAGGCCGATTTGAATATTGTCCCTGTTTGATAAGCTTTATAAGAAAGTGATGCATCGTCGACTTTATAACCATCTTATTACTTTGGTTTTTCTTGGTGATACCCAGTTTGGATTCAGAAAAAACCACTCTGCAATATATGCAGTCCAGCACCTAACAGATTTCATTGATAGTGTTGTTTAAAAAAGTGTAGTTGAACTTTCAGTATTTATAGACTAAAGAAAGGCTTTTGACACGGTGGTTCATAAAATTTTATTGCGTAGGCTAAGCCGTTTAGGGATCCAAGGGGTTATTCTGAAATGGTTTGAACCATTAATAACGTCTGTATTCAAAATTCTATTAAAAAAACTTTTATCGTTAAATCTGGAGTGCCTCAGATTCAGTGCTTGATCCACTTCTTTATCTAATCTACGTTAATACCATGCGTTTTTATATACCGGATGCACTGATAACGTCTTCGCTAATAACACGATGTTTACGATTACAGCTTCTTTTCTGAACCAGTTAATTGAGAAGACAAATAAGGCCTTCGCTGAATTGAATAGTTTTACAAGTTCTAGTTATTTGGCACTGAATATTTCAAAAACGAATTTCATGACATCTTGTAGAAAAGGAGTTCAATGTGTTAATGGTGAATTTTTAAAGCATGTAAATTTGTTAAGTACTTAAGCTTTAGTCTTTAGTCTAATTTCTGTTCGTTTTAAGTTTTAATGTCGTTCCTTACATTCAGTTAAAAAAACTTGTTTTTTTATTCAATTTCTGAAAGTTTTTTAATTTAATGCAGCTTTTGATTTTGGCTGATCCTATATGAATAATTAGAATGAAATGTGCATATTAATTTTACTTATTTTGGCTAAATGGCATTCTCAAAATTTTGTTCTGGCGTAACTTACGAATTAACTTACCTAACGAACTTCTATATTTTTATGTTTTTATTACGTATATTAGGGAGTTCATCCCTAGTCAATACCTCGCTCTTTACGATAAAGTTCAAATTTTGTTCGAATCACAAACCCCTGAATCACTAAGGCCGGTTCATTAGAATAGATAGCTCTTTTGAAAGTACTAAAAAAAATTTAGCGTAAAGGGCGAGGTAATGACTAGGGGCGGAACCCCCTCATATATGTAACAATTTCTGCTTGTTTTAAGTTTTAATGTTGCTCCTTACTTTCAGTTGAAAAAACTTGTTTTTTTATGAAATTTCTGATCGTTTATAAATAATGCTGGGAAATCTGGCGCCCCCTTCACAGAAATGTCCCTTCCCCCAAGGAAACATCATCCATGGAAAGATTCTACCCCATAACCCCCTCCTCCGACCATTTCCCCCACCAAAAAAAATCTTCCTGAAACGTCTGTATACTTTCCATTAACCAATACTATATGTAAACAATGGGCAAAGTTCATAACTTGCAGCCCTTCCCCCGGGAAATGTGGGGGATTAAGTCATCTTGAAAGACATATTTATTAAATTTTCGACTATGCTGAACAAAATGACCATCTAAAAATTTTAATTGGGTGACTTCTGGAAAAAAATGAGCGTGGGAGGGGGCCAAGTTGCCCTCCAATTTTTTTGGTCACATGAAAAGGGCACTATAGGAGCTTGAAACTTTTATAATAGGGTTCTCTGATACGCTGAATCTGATGGTGTCATTTTCATAAAAATTCTATGACTTTTAGGGGTTATTTCCTCCTTTTTTCGAAAATATGGCAAATTTTCTCAGGCACGTAACTTTTGATGGGTATGATTAAACTTGATAAAACTTACATATTCGAAATTAGCATAAAAATCTGATTCTATTGATGTATCTATTGGTACCAAAACTCCGGTTTTTAGAGTTTTGGTTACTATTGAGCCGGGTGGCTCCTTACTTACCACGAACTGTTTGACTAAGAACTTGAACATAGTTCTAGAGAGTGTCCCATGGCAATTCAGGTCCTTACAAATGATTTTATTATTATTTCATGTTTTCGTGTGACTTTAGAGTTTGCTGACATTTTTAAAAGAATTGAAAACAGTTGATCAATAGAGGATATCTATTTCTAGCAGCAAGTCATACGTGAGGAGTTTATTAGTATATTAGTGTCAATAGCCTGAAGCTATGGTTCCACAGGAAATTTGATCGATGGTTTATGCCTCAATCTGAAGCTTATAAAGTAGGGGAATGCGGGAACGTCTTGAATTGTGGAAAGCTTTCCCGGTGCATTTGTTAAAAACACCCAAGAGGAAACAATTTCCGTGCTTTGTTTTCCTTCCATCTTAAAGTACGATGGCTATACTCACAAGCATTGTATCTTGCCCCTAACGCAGTAAAACTAAATAGTCTTTAAGAAAGATAGCAAAATCTATGACGCACCCAGATAAGATGCAGATGAGACTGTAAAAATTAAAATCGTAGAGACCGATCAATGTAGAAACCTGAAACAAACTTTGATATAGATGGGGTGGTTAATCATTGAGGCTGAATCAGCCGGTCTAACCTTACTAATAGAATAGTAGTTCACAAGTCTTCTGTTCTAGCTCTCTAAAATTAAAGAATAAATTATCTGAATTTCTTGTTTTTTTTTTCTTTTCAACCTTGAAGAAATTTAATACTGAATTCAGGTTACAGTTGAACTTTTTTTGAGCCGTCCTAGTCGAGGGGTTATCATGCCAGACTGGAAATCTCTTGTCCTTGAGGACAGGGGTTCGAGTACTGGTGTTGCTGGTTATTTGGTTTAGAACAGATGTCAGTAGTGTCATTCTATAAGCTCAGCCAGAGTCGACCCAGCTCTAAATGGGTACCTGGAGAAATCTGGGGAAGGTAAACAGGAAAGGATGTGTGAAAGAACGGGATGGCTGCCTCCAACCCCCCATTGCAGTTCCTGGCTGAAGGGCCATAAAGTGGAGATTAGTACCGCCGGTAGTGACTTCAATGCAGTATTATTTACCTTTTTTCTTAATCTGATTTTTATATATTTTGTTCCGTTATCACTGTGCAAGCTCTTTTTCTTTCGGAAGAAGTTTGGTCTTTTAGCAATGTCAAATATACCGGTGAGTGCGTAGGATTTTGTTTTGGAGATACGATAAATAATAAATAAAAACAAAAAAAGAAACACTAGGTAAATTATATGAACAGCATGGGACTTAGTTTTGGATAACCTCTAGCGAATTATTTTGGCCTGGGGCCTTAATTGTTGCTATTCGGTACTAACTGTGTTAAATTGCCGCTTAATTAAGGTTCTATCTCTTTTGTCATTTGATTTGGATGCTTGAGTTATAAATTTTTCTGTCGAATAAGCCGTCTCCAAAATTGTATAAAAGATTTGAAGCGGGACAAGTCCCCCCGCCCCCCCAAAAAAAAACACAAATCATACCACTTTGCTTACCATCCTTCTATGGAAAAATAGGTTATCCCTTGTAGTTTTTAGAGACAGGAGCTTACAACCTCCTAACAATCTCTAAGGTTGATTTCGATGGTATAAGTTTCATAAAGGTCACAGCTGAATTTGGGCAACAATCCTTAAATCTTTTTTCTTAAATTATGGAAAATTGCTAATGCTTGATGGTAAGATATTAATAGGTGATAGTATTGGGCTGTCTTTTTTCTAATGTTATATATTTGCCTTGAAACCGAAACGATTAGTAGCCCTTGAGCATAAACTGTGATGGAGATTCAATCCTATTTGTGATTAAATGAAAAAAAAAATGTTTTATCAACTGAAAGGAAGGAGCAACATTAAAACTTAAAACGAAGAGAAATTATTCCGTATATAAAAGAGGCTTTCCCTCCTCAATACCCCGCTCTTCACGCTAAAGTTTTTACTGCTTCAAAAAGCTTCATGTTCTAATTAGACGGCCCTTTTGTTTCTGGAGTCGTTCTTAAGGAGTTGTGACAAAGAGTCAAACTTTAGCGTTAAGAGCGGGGTATTGAAGAGGGGGCACCCCCTTTCATATGCGGAATAATTTCAATATTGGTTTTAAGTTTTAGTGTTGCTCCTCTCTTCAGTTGAAAAGCTTGTTTTTTTATTTAATTTCTGATCTATTTTTTAAATAATGCTAGGAAATCCCCCACAAGAAATCTCCCTCCAGAAAAAAAAACCGTTTATTTCCCAATAACAAATACTATATGTTCGCAATGGGAAAATTGCGTAACTTAGTGCTCACAGCCCTTTCTCCAGGGACTAGGAGGGGTCTTGTCATCCCCAAAGGCATAGTTATCAGACCTTTCAACTATACTGAATCAGATAACAATCTAAAAATTTTGATTAGATGACTTTAGGGGAAAAGGGGCGTAGATCTTTTTGGTCACTTAAAAATGGCACTACAACTTTTCATTTCTGATCAAATGAACCATATTCCCATATTCTAATATAACTTGTTTGGTAGGTTCCTGAACTTTAAGGAGGATTTTCCTCCCTTTATAGGTTTCGCTCACTTCTTGATGGGTAACACTAAACTGAATGAACCTTATACACTTGGAATCAATATAATAAACCAATTCTGATGATGTATCTATTGATGTAAAAATTTCGTATTTTAGATTTTCGGTTACTATTGAGCCACGTCGCTCCATGCTACAGTTCGTTACTACGTACTGCTTAATTAATATACTCTACGTACTTTATTATGCTGTGTGAAAATGTGGCATTATCCCCACTTTCTTTGGGTGTAATCAGAGAAAAGTTGAAAAGCGAGGGCACGTTCTGCGGATGAATGATTGCAGTTTCCCAAAGAATGTCTTTTTCGGCCAACCATCTTGGGCCAGACGAAAACCAGGTTTTCCCTGAATGGGGTGGGAGGAGGTTGCAGGGACGGATTTAAGGGAAATTTGGACTTCTTGTGAGGATGTCAAGAGGAAAGCATCGATTATATTGGGATGGAGGAGAAGCGTTCGTAGCTGTGTTTGCCTCAAATGGCCTGTTGCTACTGTGAGTTTTTAGAAGTAGTAGTAGTAGTAATCCAAGGTCATAAGGGTAAGCAGGCCCTATTGATTGACTCTATCTTTAAACTTAATGGTAGTGAATACAGTTGAAGTTATTTTCTAGTTGTTTCTTTTTAGCTACACATGAAGGACATCTGGTTTGCCGTTCTGATTGGATGCCTACTTACTGGATCTATGGTCATATTTGTGGCTGCATTTTTTACGAGAAAGAAAATGTTGAAGAACAAAGACAGATCTTCCAGTGAGTTTCTACTTTTTCATTTTATAAATTTTACACTATCGTCATTGTGCCTTTGCGCAAGTTGGATAAAGAGGACTCTCTCTCTCCAAGAGCCAACCAAGAGGGAAATCTCTAAAACATTTCTTGGCTAGTAATAGCAAAGATGCACCCTGCCAATTTTTTTTATTCTTTTTAAACCTGACACTATGTTTTGCATTTGTTTGCCTCTTGTCTTTTTTTTTTGGGTCAAGCTAAATACTATAATAAGGAATAACAAACAAGCTAAAGACGGCCGCACATATCAAGGCATGTCTTAAGAATCTTGAACGGACAGAGTGATGAAGATACTATATGGAATGGATTGAACTTACCTGGGGAACTTAGTCAACATAAGCAAGGAAAAAGCAAAAAAAAAGCCAAATCTTTAGTCTTTTATAAAAGTTTCTGTTTATTTCTAATTAAAGGGTATCAGTGCTGAATGCCATTATGATTATAATATTGTATACTAGTTATGATAAGCTATTAATACTTATTTATGTACAACCGAACTTAATTAGCCAAAGTTATAAAGATCTTTAGTTAAGACACAATGGTGGCGACTAAAATTTACAAATAAACATACCTTTCGCCGCAAAACCGGTTGCAGTTTTGGTTTAGTTTGAGGAAAAATATGCCACTACACAGCGTTATGACCCGTGAAACTGCAATACCTGTATAAGCCACCACCGTACAGTTCAAAATCTTTTTAAGAAACCTCCTTTGTTAGTATATTTAGCCCTTATCAATTTACAACCTAAGACGAGCAGAAATTGTCGTATATATAAGGGAGGTGCCACAAACACTAGAAAATTTTTCTAGTGTTTTTATTTCTTGTTTTTTTTTCTGTTTTTCATTCTTTTTTTTTAAATAAATTTGTCAATTTGGTCAATTATTGGCGCCCTTGTCACATTGGGTCCCCGCAAGATTTTGCTTATCGGTGCCATTGTCACAACCCCCCTTAAGATTTTCCTCTAGATTCGCCCCTGGTTCCATTAATCTGTCGCTCTTTACGTAATGACAGAGCATTCAGTGACATTCAGTGACAGTTTGATGTCATGACAGAGCATTCTAGAATTCAATTCTAGAATGCAGCAAACATAGACACTTGGTAATTCAAACTATATAATTATTTATCAATTGGATTTTAAACAAACAAGTTCCGGTGGTAAAAGTAAATGCATTTAAATGCATTCATTTTCGAAGTATAGCTATAAAACACTCAGCAATTTTGTCACATTGTTTTTGGGCAGAGTATTAATTTTTGGAATGTTGAAGTAAAAGACCAAAACACTATCCTAAGCAATAGAGGATTGAGGGGTGAGCAAGTCCCCTCAAATAAAGGATAACTTGTAGTTTTAATATTTTAAAGTCGTTCTTTACTTTCATTTGAAGCGTTTGCTTTTTTTTATAGTTAATTTTCTACTGTTTTTGTTAAAGCAAAAACAATATTTAATTAATAACAGTTAATTTTTTTTTTTTTTTTTTTTGGTTTAAAATAACATAGACATTTTTAAAATATGAGGGGGTTGTAACCTGCGTCTCGACTATGAAACACACTGAGTGGAAATGTATTATCTACCAAGATCCTGCTGTTTTCCTATGTGTTTTCCCTCCTGTTCTAATTTCACAAAGAAGTTTTATATGCTTACAGCTTTTGACAAGAAGATTTAAATCCGTGAATTTTGTATATTAAAAATCCAAATTCAATTTTAATTTATATATAAGTTGCTGCTCGACTTTCTTTTCTTGGATTTTCAGTTACTATATTTTTTCTATTTGCTACTTTTTTCGGTTGCTAATTAACTAACTTATTCATCGTTATCATTAACAGCTTAGAAAACACAAAAGCTTCGTTTAATTTTTTATAAAAGTTCCAAGCCTCCTCTCAAGGGTTCTCAAGCATTTTGAAGTTAGTTGTATGATTTTTATCGGGATCATACCCCTTTTTGTGGGTGTTTTCCAAATTCTTTGAAAATTAAAAAAATTGTTTATCCTTACTACTTTTGACTACTTAAACTTAAGAACATGCTGACCAATGGTCTGCGTTACGCAGGTACCGATCTCCTGATTCAGTGCCTTCGGCCGGGAGTGTAATGCATGGTTGGGGGCAAATCATCCTTCGCTTCTCGTGCAAATTTTGAATATCAAATTTCGATTGGTAAACTAAAAATCTTTGAACTTTTATATATTTGCAAGCAGTATAAAAAGCAGATCATTCTGATAAATTCTATCCTATATTCCTTTATTTTTAGAGCATCGATTACCATTGACAAGGATCACTTTTCGTCACCTAAAATACAGTTACTCGCCACGATTTACTGTGAAGTTTTATCAAATTATTGTAGAATTCAATGTATATTTTAGGCTCAGTGGCTTCCAAATCAGGCACTGTCAACATCTACAAATCTCCTGATTTAAAACCAGGTGCCATGAGAGGATGGGAATTCAATGATAAAGAAGGTGTAAATTTTCGGCTGCTTCCACAAGCTATTGAAATAGATGCAGTTTATGCTGAAGTAAATCATGGTCCATCATTTTCATCATTCCAGAGAAGACAGCAAAACTATTATTCTTCATCAGGCTTTGGGGAAGACCCAATATATAGGACTTATTCTAAAACAAAAGTAAGACTTTAAGAACCCATTGACTAAATACAGTTGGGTCTTGTAGTTTAAACATAAAGTGAAAGGCCCTACAAAAGCTCATATGCTCTAAGTAATTCTTAAAAAAAGAAACTTAACCGTCAACATTTTCCTTAAAAGTATCGAAATGTAAGTACATGAACTTTATTGATTATTTATATCAGCTTTTATTTCTGTACCATCGGTGGAAATTGTCAATAGATTCCTTATTAGATTCCTCATAGATTCCTTAGAACTTATCAAATAATGATCGTTCTTCAGTGTTTGTTGTTAATCAAATGATTGTTCATCAAAGCTATCAGTGGCTTTATTCTTTATATTAGATTTATGAATTATTATTTTTATTATATATATTATTATATCATGCATATATTAAATCTATATATTATATCTATACAATACAACATGTATTATATCTATAAAATGAACGCAAATAAACTGCCGAAATTTCTGTATATTTGTAGAATTACACAAAGTAACGATTTACTGAAACCATAAAATTCGTGTAAGAAAACGAAAATGTTCATTTAGGAGCCAGAAATTCATCAAGCGGCCGGCAGAAAACAATAGGCTAATTTACAGGGTATGAAATAGGCTTTCATTCGATATGATAGCAATAACTTTGGGTATACAACTTAAGTTCTCGTAAAAGCTCAAACAAAATAAAATTTCATTTAGCAGCTGAAAAGTCATTAAACACCCTAAGTGTAACAACAGGCTGATTTATAAAACTCATTTGTCCTACAATCCGCGATAGCCATAGGCTACGCTTTATCATTGCTCGAAACCAAGAACTAATAAATCATTATATAAACTCCAAACTTGCAGTTATGTCTCCCTATAATATAAAGAATTTAGAGTTATGTTGCAAATTTCTGAATTGAGTGTACGATCGTAAGATTACCTAAACACCTGTATATCGATTTCTCTTCACAATAGTCGTAAAACATTTATTTAAAAACCGAAAAGTTCATTGGATTGAGCTAATGTCACAGAAGCTTCTTAGACAAGTTGAAATAGAATTTGCATGAAAAAGCTTAATCTAGAAAGCCCAATAAAAAAAAAGAGAAAACATATATTATGTTGCTAGATCAGGGGAACAGATAGAAACCAAAATCAATGCCTCTATACGTCTGTTGTCACCGGAGAAGCTAAAAATATTTAACATGGAAGAGATAGCCAGGAGGTTTTCTATGCCGTTCCCCCTTAACCAAATTCAAACCATGCCAAGACATTCTTTAATGATGTGTGTTTTTATAGCAACATCCCAAACTGTTTTCATTTTTATTTTACAAAACCCAGTTCTGTATTGCGTTTCAGTAAAGTGCTATTTCTCTGTAATCCGAAAAATATAGGAACGTATCAGGAATTATTTTATTTGTGCTAGTGTTAAAAATATATGTAGCATAGGCTTAAGCTAGATAATTTTTAGTGGTTTTAGGTTTCAGTTTACTCTTTATTTTCAAATGAAAGAATTTATATTTTTCTTAATCTTTGCTCTTTTTTTAAATGAATTTGAGCAAAATCCTCTCAAACTTAAAACTCATCACCTTTTTCAAGTATCTCCATGTTATTATTTTGTGGTTTCAATGTAGTTTTGTAGTTTTGAAAATCGGGAAAATATTGGTGATTATTAAACCTTGCGTGTGTTGTTACCTGTTTACAGCTATAAGTCTTCCAAAGCTCCAAAATATCTCCAAAACTACCTGCCTGTATAGATAGGCTGTAAGCACCTTTAGATAGTAAAATGCACATGTATCACCTGGATGAAAAAGCTTAATCTAGAAAGCCCAATAAAAAAAAGAGAAAACATACCAAGTCGAAAAAAAGTCGCCTGGTGAAGACAGGATATCCGCGGAAATAATCATAGCGACTGTTATGACCTTCCTCAAGTTTTGGACAGCGTTGTCCCCTGTAATCTGTACGACTGCCAAAACACCTTCAGATTGGAAACCTAGCACGCTTGTGGGGATCTTTGAGAAAGGCGATGCGTCCTTCCCAGTCAACTGGCGAGGAATATACATGCTTTTCATACCTAGCAAATTACTGAAGCACATTTTTCTGCAGAGAATCAGCTCGCAGCTCGACAGACACCTTCGCGACGAGCAACATAGATTCAGACCGAACCGTTCCTGTGCAGACCTGATATTTACTCTACGGCTACTGACGGAAGAAAGCAGAGAATGACGCTCCAAAATCTATATGACATTCATCAATTTTGAGACGGCATTTGTCTCAGTAGAACGCCAAAGTCTGTGGAAGATCGTACTGCATTACGGAATCCCTGAAAAGATAGTTTCACTGATTGTTGCTTCTTATGAAGATAGCGAGTGCTGAGCAAAGACACCGGATAGCCAAACTCATTTCTTCTGCATTATGTCAGGAGTTAAGCAAGGTTGCGTCTTGTCACCACTACTTTTCGTAATCGGCACTGATTTCATACTATGAAGTACAAGCACAGACAGAATCCAGCTGAATCCAGAAACACGCCTCAGTGATGTAGACCTCGCTGACGACATCGCCGTCCTAAAATCATGCAAGCAAAGACTCCAAGAACTCCTTGACAAAGTGAGGGAGAGAGGTGGCCAGGTCGGCCTGAAGATAAATAATTAGAAAACAAAATGCATGGCTACCACAGACTCACCGCTGAGCATCACTTGTGGAGACCAACACATAGAGCAAGTCGTCTATTTCAAATACCTAGGAAGCATAATAGAAAGCACCGGATCGACCACAAAAGAATTGCTCACAAGAATTGGCCAAGTCAATGGGGCCTTCAATAGGATTATGGAAAGTATGGCGGTCCCAAAGCTTCTCTAAAGCTACGACTCTTCAATAGCAATGTTATGCTGGTGGTGCTTTACGCAGCCGAAACCTGGCACCTGAACAAGGAACAAGAGAGAAGAATACTTGCTTTCGAAAACACATGTCTCAGAAGAATTCTCAACATCCGTTGGCAGCAGAGAATAACAAACCAATCCATCCGGGACAAGACTGGCCAGCCTCTTGTGACATATATCATAAGAGTCCGCCGATGGAGATACCTTGGCCACGTACTACGTATGGACAATCTCCGACTACCAAATGCAGCGCTCCATTGGCAGCCATCGGGTCCACGCCGCAGGGGCAGACCCAGAAACACCCTGCGAACGTACCAGACAGATCTCCGTAACCTGCACACATCAATCCAACCTCAGTGGGAGGACATACTTGCAGCAGCAAACCTACGGGAAGATAGTCGGCTCCTTCTTGATGTCCTGGGTACCTCTGGAGGCATAGGCGGATCTAAGGTCTAAGGTAAGGTATCACCTGGATAAAAGCACTGCGTGTTTTTTTTTATCCTGCAGGAGGCTAGTTTTGAGCAATACCCCCCTCCCAATGCATATTTGTCGTACGGGTACCTTAATTATAAGCTAGACTGGAAGGTACGAATTATTTTTTGGGGAAGGGGGGAGCAAATTAAAAAATTCTAAAGTCAAGCAATTTATAAACTGCTTTTTAAAGCAAAATTATTTATCAGTGCTTCTACAGCACAGTAGACAGAATATACAGTGCTTCTATAGCAACTGGCTGCGTCTGAAAAATTATTAGTTGTCTTTATTTAGATTTTTGTCATTTCAGATAATGTATTTGCCATTGTTTTTCACTGAATTTAGTAACTTTCAGCTACAACGCCTACAACTGATGAAATTCCTTTTTTGACACTTAGAGTGTTTTAGAGTTTGTTGGTTTGTCCTGCTACAGCTCTATAAATCTTCAGATTCACGCCTAACCCGCCACTTCCTCCTCGGGCTTTGAAAGGTGACAATTGTGACAACACTCACCCAATTAATTAAACATTTTTTAGATGATAAGTGGTCTTAAGGAAAAGATTAAAGCAGACGTATTAATGAAGCACACTTGAGGGAGCACAGGAGGGTAGTAGTGAACCTCAAGTGGCACTCACTAGAGAATATTGTATGTTTGGAGCTTCTATGAAAAAACAGTTTTGTTTGACAGTTTTAACCCTAGAACTGAAATCCCTGCTGTTTTGTGGATGCTTAGGCTATAAGTTTTCACAGTAGTGTTAAAAAAATTCATATAATTTTTTTTTTACAGGGGATGTTTCTGCCCATCACAAATCATATTATTCTGCCCCTCTCCCACCCAATACGTCTAAATACGATTTTTCGGGCCGAAGCAACTAATTTTTGAACTTCGAGCCTAGGCTCTGACGGGAGTAAATTCCATATCACTAGCCAGATTTCCTTCAAGATGAAACATTTTTTTACTGATTTTTTTTAATGAAAAAAAAAATTTTTTTTTACACTCTGAGTGTGACATTTTGTTTTCACGATACACCACTAAAGCGGCTTTTAGTTTTTCATAAGTTTCTTTTATCTAAAAAATATAGAGCTATGGTTTTAATATTTTTAAACCATATTTTTAGCTCTATTCTGCACCATTGGCGTTTTCTGACGCATCGACAGGAGGACCTTATGCATCTTCTTCCGGTGCCAGTATATATGAGCCTGGTAAGCATTTGTTCATTCTTTCTACGAATACAACAGAAGACTGTTTTCGTTTTAGGGTTTCCAAATACATTTTTTCTACCTTTAATATTTGAGTTGCTAGTCGTAATATTCACAACCATCACTTGATCCATGGTTTGGGTGAATTAAATTCACCCAAAAAACTTCTGATTGTTGTTCTTTGCCATCAATCTTTAGTTTTGTTTAGGTTTTGAGTGATTTTCGATGAGGAATATAAAGTTCCCTTTGAGAGCCCTTCTAAAGGTTTTTGGTTTTTACACCGAATAAATTATAAGGGAAAGCGAAATGCGAGAAAGAAAGGGCCTGGCAATATAAAAGCGGAAAATATTAAATTACAGTATATTAATACGAACGACTGTAACAAGACTGTAACTCCCCCGCTCTCAACCCTTATTTTTAAAATCAAAGTTTAATATTCATATTAATATTTGAAAAAATGAGATCACTGTTTTTACGGTTTTTAAGGAAATTTCTTTAAAAGTGCTTTCTATTTGGGAGCTCTTTTTAAGAGAGATTCTGCTACAGACTAGAGTTGATAACTTCCACCCCCTTCCATATCTCTGTCTGTATTTATAGAAACATCACTGAAATTTACAAAATATGGGCTTTGACGCATCAGGCATCTCTCCCCTACCTTCACCCAGCCCATAAAAGGATTCACTGACCCTCATTCCCAATATCTGATGAGAAAATATACACCACGGTACATATTTTTTATGAAATCTCAAACAAATCACATCGGTGAAAAAAGCTTTAAAAATTGTCTACAGTAATTTTTTATTTTGTATGGACTGCATGTGTCCTTAGGAGTGATAAAGTCACCGCACAGTATTATGACTTCTGAAACTGGAAAGTTTAGAATCCTGTCGATCATTCTCAATCGATTGGGTATGTCTAAATTTTCACATAATTGTAATTTGGCCTTCTTTAGGCCAAAAGAAAAGGCTACTCTGCACGAAAGGGCACTAGAACTTTCATTTTTGTTGAAGTTAGCCCTCTCCCAATATTCTATTACCACTGGTTTTGATACGATCACCTTCAGAAAAAAAACGGCAAAAAATAATAACACCCATCCTTGGCCATCCTTCTCGAAGAAAAACGAAATATTTTTTTTTTGTAGATAAGGGCATGAAATGTATGTTGTAGGATTGTTTGGCATGCTGAATCTGATTATGTAATTTTAATCATTGTCACTTTGCATAACATGTGGGTTTTTCTCTCCCTTTTTGAAATTAGCCAACTTTTTTGGGGCTCATAACTTTTGATGAATACTTTTTAAATTAATAGATTTGTAAAGTTTATATATTTGAAATTATTGTAAAAGAACCTTGTTTTGATTTATATTATTGTCAAAATCTTAGATTTCCAGTGACTATTATCACCAGAGTCCTATAAAAAAAAAAAAAAAAATGAATATTCGTTCCCAACTAATTGATTGTATGTTAAAGGGTCTTTTTAATATAATTGTCATTCGTTTGTCATCCGAAAGAGGCATAATAAGCCACTCTAGATTATGATAAATAAATGAATGAACAGAATTAGCTGTTGAAAACTTAAAATTTTGACAATAAAAAAAAATGGGAAAATGAGCCATTTTCGAATGAGGAAAACTCAAAGAAATTTTGGTTGAACTCAATACAAGAGCTGACTTTTATCATAGTGGCCAAATATTGAGAAGTTCAGAAGGGTTACCTCTAACATAAGGCCTCGTATCAAGTAATGTGAGACCTCCTTGACTTGGTCTCACGTATAAGCAGTAAGAGGCCCTTCGTGTGTAAATGACAGTTGCATGTTTGAATATGTGAATGAAATTTTTAATATTCACGAAAGCTTCGCGGGGGGATGGATGAGGAATAGAAAATCTTCTGAATACCCTATACATTGACACTAATGTCTTTCCCCAGAAACTGTTTAAAAATCGTTAAAATATTTTACCGGTGACATTGTAAACAAAAGCTAGTATACCGGCCCAAACAGGTGAATATACGCTGGGTAGCCAAAATTTTGGCATAATAAATATATAAATGCATTGAACCACACAATCCTTCGGAATTATTTTTTTTCTTTTCGCCATTTTTATTTAAGTGCAGTTCTAATTTTAGGATAATTCGTGTGATAAAAATTAAAACAGTGATCTAAATCGGGCTCTGTCTTCCTATCTGTTTTGTCGTTTCCGTGTCGAACACTAGAAAGTTCTCATCTAGTCTTTCAATTTCGAATTAATTATTCAGCTTTTCTGCTCCGTCTACCTTCTTAAGATTATCATTCATGCATGTTACACAGACAAAGAGCATGAGGGGCTCTTATTAGACTTTAATATAGAAACTTTTGTGCTTTCCCTTAAAGTAAATAAACAAAAGAAAGGCCTTAGAGAGCAGCTAATTCTGAAGTCAAACGCTTCATATCGTTGACTGGCTGGTCTCACTCGTATTCATACTTCCTATCGTGGTTTTTTGGTTGTTTTAAAAAGTAAGAAAATGAGTTAATGAAAAATATCTTCCTGAATGTGAATGACCTTCTTTTTGAAACTAAATTTGTTTCAAATACACCTGAAACCCAATTTGTTCTTCAGAGCTGTACCTATGACGTTGATGGGGGGGGGGGGGGCAGGCAAGCGAATTCGGAAGGATCCAAATACAGAAAAGGTATTTTAGAGCCATTTCATAACCAAAGTATGCACTTTACGAAAGCTTCAATTTTGGGGGTGGATAAAGCACTTGTGCATGGAGGAGAGCACCTAAAATTGTGCACTAAGACGTAAAGCGAGTTGTGACTTCTTCAATAATTTCTTATAATGTTAGTTTCAGTTTATCAGTAATTTTTTCGAAAAATGTCAGACCCAGTCCAAAATAAATTTCTGAGTGTATGCCTCGGAGCGGATCAAAACCTAGTAGCTCCCCAAATACAGCATTTAACTGGTACCCCTCAGAACAAAAGAAACAGGTTTTTATGTAAGATACAATTAAAGAGAATTGTTAAAATGAAGAAAGGCGTTAAATAAAAAATGATATCTTCTAGCACTTTTTCCATTAATGAAAAATTATAGAATGAATTTTATGAGATATTTTGCAGATTTTGGTTATGTAGTAACGAAACTTCCCTATTTGGATTTTTTTGTGTAATTCAATTTTTCATATTTCTCTTGTACAAAAGCATAATCTTGCATTAAATTGTTTACTAATAGACTTCTGTAGATATTCCAAACTTTAAGAACTACTTTTTTGGCATTAGAAATCCTTTGTAATGGCATTTATCCATATCATAGCTATAAAACAAACTTTCATGTAGTTGGATCAAAAGAATGAGCTTCGCAATTCCTTTAATGGAATATTGGCAACTAAACCCTTTAATTATGAGGGCTAAAGTTGTTTAATTGGAGATTTATGCCCTGCTTTGTAATCATTATGAACTTGAAAATATCTATAAGCTCCAATGAGGATATAACATAAATATTTACATTAGTTTCATGCTAATGAAAGCTCGAACAATTCCTCATTTTTTGGGGAACAATTTTTTGTTTGGAACAATTCCGCATCTACATTGAAGCCTCACATTATAAAATAAGTAAAATCATTACGACAAGAAAAGAAGAAGATATTCTTACCGCATATTTTCCTATTATACAATGCTTAAAGTCTTTTTTACGGTGATTTTTTCCTTATTATTACTATAGTTTTTCTTTTTAGAGATGCTTTCCAGCTATGATCAAAATGAAGAAACGCCAATATTTTATCAATCAGTTCCAATTCCCTTAGGATCATCTAGTGGAAGAATACAAAATGGATCTTTACGGAAGGTCAGTCTTCAAAATATAATAAACATTAAATAATATTTTTCATAAAGAGGGGAAAGCATTAGCTAAATAAAAATTCTGAAAACAATGATAATGTAAATTAGTAGATAAGTCGGTAGAACTATATGACTGTAGGAGTGCTGTCAGCAGTGCTGGTAGCAGTACTGTAGAAAAATTGACAGCACTGTTGATTTGTGCTTCCTTGTAATGTGTAAGTCCAATATATTTCACGGCCGTGCATATATTCACACATGAAAAATGCTTCATGCACAAAACAACATGCTATTGACAACACTGCATATACTAAAGACCAAAAGTCAATCTAGGGGAGAATGTTTGCTTTTTTTTTTTGCTTTTTTGTGATTCAATCTTCAAAATGTGTATTCTTATTAGCATTAAGAGCCACAATTATGCAGACTTGTATTAGATTTGCACAAGGAGCCAATAGTTGCTTTCTCTTATTTGTTTGGAATCGATTTCTGTTTTTCTGACACTAACGGATATTTGGTGATCGATAAGAATAAAATTCTCAACACCGTTTGAATTATTGAAATGTTAGATTCAGGAAAGATTAAGTTAACTCTCATAAATCCGTCTTAGTCGAGTCTACATCCTCAATCTATTCCTAATTCTATGAGCCAATAAAACTTTCTTCTTATGACAAATAGATCCTCCAAAACTTCATCAGCATTATTTATTATATTTTCTTGCTTTATCCGTTTTCCTTTTTTACTTCACTATGTTCACCAAAGAAAATGTTTACAAAAGAGATACATATACAGGAAATAAGAAAAACTAATAAAAGCTGCACCGTAGTTGCAACTTGAATGATATCTTTATTATTATAATCTGACACTCGGTCAGGTTATGGTCAATGAAATTGAGTATATTTAGAAATCGGTAAAAAAGAATTTACTGAAAAAATTGGTGTTTTCTTTTATTTTTTTTACTCGTTTGGAAATATTTGCTTGCTGGGAAAATTTAAACCCTTTAAGTCCATTTAATCATTGACTTATTATGTGTATTAGCATGACTACTTTGACCAAGCCACTGTAGGAAAAATATACCTATTAAAAACAGAAGCATGGCTTATCACTATTTTTGACTTCTATTTGTTATGCAGAGAACCAAGTAAGCTGAACTATAAATAAGTAAAGAAAATAATACAAGTAATTTTTTTCTAAAAATTAGTTCAAATTTGTTTGTGTTTATGGCTATTTAAACAGACGCTAAATAGAAAACATTTTTCCTATACTGATTAAAAGTAAACAGATAATGTCGATGTCTTAAGATCAATTACTTAATCTCACCCTGCTACATTGAGTGGAAAACCGAGCGCTTCCTGACGCTAAATGAAGTGAGAGATATCTATATTGAATTTGAACAGGGATTTTCATAATTCTATTGTCAGTTGTTCTAGCCTCGCAATTAATGAAGAGAGTTCAGTTGTAGCATCTTCAATGCTTTATCATGAAAAGCTTCAAATGCTTCTATCTCAACACCGAACAAAATCAGAGGATCAATCTCAAGTGAAATAAAATCTTCGTAGCCTCCAAGTTAGCATGTTTCTGTTTAAAAGTAGATTAAAAAAAACCTGTTTTACAATTTGGCATTCCGAAAGGAGATGGCGAAAATATAATATACCTTTGGTAATATTCAATAGAACATTATGATAATTTCAAATAATAGGAAAAAATAATTTAATAAAAATTATCTGATTTTATTTGTAGGCTAAGTATGATGCATTTTAAAGGTTTCAAGGATATTTTGGTTTGGTGACCTAAATCTTGCTAGAATTGGGTTTCTTTCCAATTCTAATTAAACCTAAAATTAATCCGTTTTCATTTTAGCAACCCTTAACTGGATGGAAGACATTAAATGGTCGATAAAATACACTACTATAAAGGACAGAATTGAAACATGTTATATTTCGGTTGGCTCAGGTCATCTTCACTGGAGCTGGCAACTCTCCTATGCATACAACTTTGCAGTATACTATATGTCAAAATAACTATGGGTAAAATAGCCATACAACTATACGTAAAATAAAATAATTTTCTATTTTCATAAAGGTTGCCACAAGCTCTGGAAGAGCCAAATTCTCTTAATGCATCAGCAACATATATGATTTATACGTTGTACGTACATATACGCACATATATATTTATATACGTATGCATTTATGCCTGGGGTGGATCCAGGATTTTATTTTAGGGGGAGACGCAAAATAGGTCGATCCGATCAAAAAATTTACGGGAGGGGGGGGGTACAAAATAGGTTGATCCGATAAACTTACGTTAGGAGCAAGTTTAATTTACGCAATCTTGCGTTAATTAAGTATATTACATAACTCTGGACTGCGTTAGCGGGGCGCGTGTCCCCCTCGCCCCCTGGATACGCCACTGATTTATTCATACATGTATGTTTATACGTTGAAATATTTTGTCAAGATACATTTTTTTAATTTTGATTTTTACTAACAGACGATGAAAAAATAGCCCAATTCTAAGCTTAATTACAAGTTTTAAAATGAACAAAATATATTTCAAGTGCCCACCCACAGACCTTTCATTTTTAACCTCTTCCCCCAAACAGAAGAAAGTTTCCGAAAATATGAATTTTACACCTATATATCACATTGTCTTTAATAAGCCCCTCCCTCCAATGACTAGACAAGCCCTGAAACAAAACTTTTAGCATGAATCTTATATACATTTAAACAATATATAGAGCTTTATAAGTACCTAAACTTCTTCAACTAAATAAACTCAATAGGATACCTTTAATAAGACATTAAAAAAAAATTCAATAGAAAACGACATGAAAAATGAACTTCTACACCTTTAAAAAGACATGAAAAAAATTGTCAAATAATTTTTCTTTAATTGCTATTTGTTTAAAGTTTTCCAATCGAAACGTTTTCCACTATACATATACTGTAGATGCAAATATATTTTGTTTTTTAGGGAACAGTTCAAACAGTCCATGCCTCTCCTAGACCTATAAGGCGGAACAATTTGAACTATCACCTAGCAGGAGAAGAGGATTTACAAGCTGCGTATGAACGTTCGGGTCTTGTTCAAATTGAATTTATGAGGTCGCACCATTGAATATTGAATACTATGTTGCCATCTGTATTTTCGCTTTCTAGTCACTTACTATGTCTTACCTTTTTTAAGTTTGTAAATTATTTTGTACGTAATAAATTTCTACCTATTGTAAGCTATGTAGGATCGAAAAGTTGGAAGTGAACTTTCGGGCTTAAAGTTATGTTGAACGACTTACTTTTGGGCAGATTAAAATCGCAAAATAAAAACTAGGTGACAGTGTTCAATCTATTAGATTTATAAGGGTTAAACAGTTCTAGTGCTATTTTAGGGATAATATTGAACTTGTTTAAGTTGTTAAGATTCGTGTATTTGTGCGAAAAATGTTTTCCAGAGAGCAGAGTTTAACAAGACCCCTTTCTGAAAGCACTATAATGACCCGAAATTTTTTTTTCGAACTTTATCTAGTTGCTTGAATAATTTTCTTTACACACAACTTTTCCGTTTATAACTGTTGCAAAACTAGTGCAAAAACTATTAAGATTATAAGTAGACATAGAAAAAAGTATAGTAGGAAAAAATTGGATTTGACATCCCAGAGACCTTTCTAAACGGGGAATAAATATTCACATGTACCTATATTGATTTCCCGTTGAAAAGAATGTTCAAATGTGAAAGTAGAATTTTACGAACTTCACTCATATATCTTTTTTCGCTGCTTTTATTACTCATTTTACTTTTCTCTATTTTTTCTTCTAACTTTTGCCTTGAGTTATCAAACTGTTACCAAGATATTTGACAATATTGATCACTGATATTTGCTTTGGCACCTAACTATTGGCAATACTTGCTAATTTTCGTTACCCTTTAGAATTTAACTCGTAATACTCTACATCAAATTAATAGGACTTCCATATATTTTCTTATGAAGACACTCATATGGAAGTCTACAACGTTATTACTACTTACAATCGTGTTACTTTTGAAGAAAACATTCATATGGCAAATAAATCTATATCAGATCAGTATTGAAAACGCTACAACGGTTAATTTCTCTCTATGATCAAAAATTGTCGTGCGGTAACTATCGGAATTATGCCAATAGTGGTAGTTTGTGTGTCGCAAAGTTGAAATATTATTTGCTTAGGTTGTGAGCCGCAAATAATTATTCTGATTGTACATCTGATAGGTGAACCGTACTTTTGACATACCCGATACGACACATACCTTAAGATTTACTTTTGGTGTATTAAACAAAAAAAAACAATTTTTTTTTAAACTGAAAGTAAGGAACGACGTTAAATCTTAAAACGAACAGAAATTATTCCGTATATGAAAGGGGCTGTCCACTCCTCAACGCCTCGCTCTTTACACTAAAGTCTTTTATTGTTTAAAAGAAATAGAGTTGTGAGAAAGTCAAACTCTAGCGTAAAGAGCAAGTCATTGAGGAGGGGACAGCACCTTGAGAAAATTTGCCTTATTTTCGAAAAAAGGGGAAAACAACACCTAAAATTCATAGAAATTTAATGTAAATCACTCCATCAGTTTCAGCGTATCAGAGAACCCTACTTACAGAGGTTTCAAGCTCCTATCTGTAAAAATGTGGAATTTTGTATATTTTTTTTCCAGAAGAAAGATCACGGATGCGTGTGTATTTGTTGTTTTTTTTTTCTTTGATTTTCCCAGGGGTGATCGTATTGATCCAGTAGTCCTAGAATATCGTGAGAGGGCTCATCCAAACGGAAATTAAAAGTTCTAGTGCGATTTTTAAGTGATTAAAAAAATTGGAGGGCAACTTGGCCCCCTCCCACGCTCATTTTTTTCCCGAAGTCACCCAATCAAAATTTTAAGACAGCCATTTTGTTCAGCATAGTCGAAAATCTTATTAATATCTTTGAGGATGACTTAATCCCCCAGAGTTCCCGGGAGAAGGGCTGCAAGTTATAAACTTTGCCCATTGTTTACATATAGCATTGGTTATTGGGAAGTATACAGGCGTTTTCAGGAGGGATTTTTTTCTAGCGGGGGGTCAGGGTCGGAGTAGGTGTTACGGGAGAGGATCTTTCCATAGGGGATATTTTCCTTGGGGGCAGGGACATTTCTATGAAGGGGGCGCCAGATTTCCCAGCATTATTTGAAAAACGATCAGAAATTTAATAAAAAAAAAATGGATTTTTTCAACTAAAAGTAAGGAGCAATATCAAAACTTAGAACAAACAGAAATAATTACGTAAATGAGGGGGCTAGCCCCCTAGTCAATACCTCGCTCTTTACGCTAAAGTTTTTTTAGTACTTTCAAAAGAGCTATCTAAACCGGCCTTTGTGATTCAGGGGTTTGTGACTCGAACAAAATTTGAACTTTAGCGTAAAGAGAGAGGTATTGACCAGGGAGCGAACTCCCTAACATACGTAATAAAAACATACGAATATAGAAATTCATTACGTAAGTTAATTCGTAAGTTACGTCAGAACAAAATTTCGAGAAAGCCGATTAGCCAAAAAAAGGAAAATTAATATGCGAATTTCGTTTTAATTATTCATGTACGGTGAGCCAAAATCAGAGCTGCCTTATTTCAAAAGCGTTCAGAAATTAACTAAAAAAAATGTGCCTTCGTTGGTTTTTGTTTGGTATTAAATAAAAAAAAACAAGTTTTTTTTAACTGAAAGTAAGGAGTGACGTTAAAACTTGAAACGAACAGAAATTATTCCGTATATAAAAGGGGCTGTCCCCTCCTCCCCGTCTCGCTCTTTACGCTAAAGTTTGACTCTGTCTCACAACTCTATTTCTTAAAACAATAGAAAATTTTAGCGTAAAGAGCGAGTGGTTGCGGAGGGGACAGCCCCTTTTATTGACGGAATACTTCCTGTTCGTTTTAAGTTTTAATGTCGTTCCTTGCTTTCAGTTAAAAAAAACTGTTTTTTTCAGTTAATAGTATATCAAAAGTCGTTTTTTTACCATGATTCTGAATATGCTGAAATTTTTAAGTCTCAAGTCACACATCAAAGGTTAACGGCCAATGAAAATTTACCCTATTATCGAATAAGGGACAAAATGCCCACAAAAGGTAAATGCCTAAATACGCAACTAAGAAATATCCTTTGTATTTAACAGAGGATGAAAACTGGAAAGATGAAGAAGAGAATCGTTTTATAGATAAATTGAAAGAGTACTTTTAAATAAATTTGCCATTGAATAAGTTCAAACATAATGCTACCTAAAAGCTAATTTAAAGTTTTAATTACCGTAAGAAGTAGTCTGGTAAATACTTATTTCAGACAATTGATATTTCAAAGACAGATCACACCAGTGAGGGTTTTTAAAATATACGTAAAAATATGCGTATCAAATGTGTTTTTTTTACCGTGATTCTGAATGTTATGGAATTTTTCAGTTTCAAGTCACCAATCAAAGATTAAGGGCGAAAGAAAATTTGCCGTATTTTCAAATAAGGACCAAAATACCCACAAAAGGTAAATGCCTTATTGAATATTGTGTTCTATTGTGTAGTTTTTGATCACCTATCTAAAAAAAATGGAATTTTGCATTTTTCCCGAGAAGAAAGATCAAGAATGTGTGTTGATTCGTTTGTTTGCTGGGTTGTTTTTTTTTCATATGGTAATAGTATAAAAAAATAGTTCGAAGAAATTGGAAAAAAACTCATTCAAATGGAAGTCGAAATTTCTAGTGCTCTTCTAAGGAGCAAAAAAAAAAACAATATACCACAAGCGGCGTTTTCTTCCATTTCCTGGTGGAGAAAAACATTTTTGGCCCAAAAGGGGGCAAAATCCATCGAGTGATAATTCTGAGGTGACCAATAAATTTAAACTTGTTGAAAAACTATGTACTGAGCTTTCCAGGTTTGGAGAGAGTAATGTCGGGCGGTCAAGTCTTCGCCTCTAAAAATGTATAGAAAATGAACGGTTTATACAGACATCTATTTTAAAGCTTTATTTAACTAAGTTGATGCATTTGAGACATTTGTAAAATTGTGTATAACTGTGTAAACTTGTACGTCAGCCATTGTAAAAGACGGTCAGTAGATCTTTGTGTAAGTAGCAGGAGTGTCCTCAAAGCTCAAAAGTGTATTTTATCCCAAAATTCTTACCTCCCCGTGAGCCTTCAGAGAAACAAGATAAGATAATATTTATTTTCAAAAGCCTATCTCAAGCTCTAATAGAGCCTAATTCGCTTCATATGCCTAAAAGAACAGAAAAAGCAAAACAAAGAAACAAATGATACTGCAAGAAAAGAAACACCAATCAAGCATAAAATGGTCAATAAAAATTTAACACGCAAAAAAAAATCCAAGTCCAAGAACTAAAATGAACTTTGTGTGAATAATGGTAAAAACAGAAACAGAAAGGGCGGGAGATAAAACGAAATCACAGGCAAAAAGAAAAACATTGCCAAATTCGTATTCAAAGTCAAATACCGTAAAATAAAAAAAAAACTTAAAATTAAGCCAAATTAAATGTCAAAATGAAATATTTACAATTAAAGAAAGGATTACCATTAAAGGTCAAAGGATTTACAATTAAAAGTCAAAAATGAAATATAGTATAAATAACTATCACAAAAGAGCAAAATAAAAGTGACCAGAGATAAAGAGAAAAAATGACGCATGATTATTGTGAGCATACACCAACAACTAAAATAAGAGACGGAGGAGTTAATTTTGGCGGAGGACATAGTTCAGAAATTATGTAGGTGCTCCAAAATAGAGGGGATAAAACTTTTCCGAAACCTCTCAGTAACGGTATGAATCGGTGAATATGTTGGAATTGCCAAGGAAGCTAAGTGGGGGAGTCGGGGTCTAATGGGGTCGTGTAAATCGGGAAAGATGTCATCAGTACGAGGATCAGATATTGCGGATTTAGAAAAACGCCAACAAATTTGTTCTCTCCTTTCTTTTAACGTGGTAATACGTGCGGATTTAAGGAGGAGGGAGTATAGAACTTTGATCTCTTTGTAGATGACCCTGAGCGAACGCTTTTGGACCGACTCAATTTTGTCGCCAAGTTAGCTTGAAAGATGCGAATGCCAGACCGGACATGTATATTCCAAAATATAAATGAAAATGATCTTTTTTTTTGGGGGGGGGGTTGAAGATGAGCATAAATTAATGTATAGTCCCCCTTGATTCTCAGGATTTTTTAGACTGCTGGTGATGTGGATGATGCTTGGGGATAACGTCCCCTTAGTGTAGAGAATATTTTTCTGTTTAGCGTAAAAGATCACATTTGCATGCTTACCGGCACAAAGGGGGGAAATGTGACGGGGTGCCTATGAATGCCATTAGGGGGTGAGATGGCATTGGGGGTGGAAGAACTGACTTTAAAAACTAAGGAGACTATGATCCAATACTTATTTTTGGGATTTCATAGTGCCCACCTCCTAGTAAATGTTAGGAGGGGTGCATGATTTCAGGGATGATTATAATAAATAATTTCTTAGACCACAATGCTTTTCCATTTACGAAACCTGTTTTAAACCCGTGTTTCTTGCTTAATATTTCGTAGATGATTATCATTCTCAAAGCTTTGTTATTCAAATATAACTGGAATGTAAAAATGCGGGTTGAAAGAAGTAGTAGTAATATCCTTCACATTTAGGAGAGCCTTAGATCAAACACCTTGTAGGAACAAACTGTAAGTAAGGAGCAAACCTTGTCAATAAAAACCTAAACTCTAAAAATTGAAGTTTGGATTATAATATAAGCAACAGGGAAATGTATTATTTAGGTTACTATTACTCCAAAATCACTTCAGCACCAAGCCGCTTGGGGCCAACACAGCTACGCACGCTCCTTCTCCATCCCAATCTATTCAAAGCCTCCCTCTTTACATCCTCCCAAGAAGTTCTCATTTCCCTTAAATATTTCCTTACGGCCTCCTTCTACCCCATTCGGGGGTGATCTGCTTTTCATTTGGCCCTAAACGGTTGGCCAACGAGGACAATCTTTGGCAATCGGTTATCCTTCATCCGCAAAACATGTCCTAGCCGTCCGATTGTTTCTCCCTCTATATAGCCCTAGAATGTGGGGTTGAACTATATTTTTCGTACACTTTAGTGTTTGAGATACGATTATTCAGCTGGGTACCCAAAACAATCCTTAGACAATTTCTAAGGAAAACAACTAGCATATCCTCCTCCGTTGTTGGAAGTGCCTACGCTTCAGAACCAAACTTGACTACTGTCATCACTGTAGCTTCCAACATTATAATCGTGGTTCACAGATTTATCTTAATATTCTTTCTAAGTTCCTTCAACTGTGAAATTACACTTTTAAAACCTTCACTGCACCCACCGTCTTTACAAATACAATCCTTAGACCTTAGTTCCTTTTGTACCTCCAGAAGCACACAGGGCGTCCGTAACTACCTCCAATCATCCCACAAATGAGCTGTGGCGTAGATGTCCCCCACTCTGGGATTAAGGATGCATGAAGGGCTCTCCTGTCCCGCTCATATGTCCAGCGACGCGTGTTTTTGGGCCTTCCTCGTTGACGCATGTCGTCTGGTTGCCACTGGAGAAGCCTATTCGGTGGTCTAGATCCTGGCATACGGATAACATGGCCAAGAATGCGCCATCCTCGTTGCCTGACTACATCAGTTACATCAGGCTGGTCTGTGTAGTGGCGAATTTTCAAGTTTGTTATCCTATCCTTCCAGTTAATATTCAGAATACGTCGAAGACAGTTGTTTTCATATGCAGTGAGTTCGTTTTTCCTGTTCAGCTGTGAGTTTTAAATATTCCATCGTATAATTCAAGATCGAAAGGATATTGCTACTGAAAAGGCGAAGTTTTAGCTGGAGTGAGTACTTCGCTGATCTCCAGACTGGTCGAAGTCGTTGAAATTCCGAGCTTGCCAGGACTATTCGTGTTCTCAGCTCTTCTTCGGAATCGCCACTAAACGAGATGGTGCTACCAAGATATCGGAAGTCGGTGAATTGCTCTATGCTTTCAGTCCCCAACTGGATATTCATCGGTGAGTTAGTGGTTGACATCGCTTTGGTTTTGGGGGCGTTGATATCAAACCAAAACTGCTTTTGTCTTTCTCCATCAATCCAACATCGTCTGCAAAGTCGAGATCTTGGAATAGTCTGCCTGCAATTTTGATCCCGTATCCATCAATTTGCCTGACTATGTAGTCCACTTTGATAATAAGGAAGAATGGAGACAATACGCATTCTTGTTTGGCACCTGTCATCACTGTGAAATATCTTGCATTTCCTTTGGAAATTCTCATGCAGTATTCCGAGTCTTCGTACATTGCTATTATAAGGTGGACCAACTTTTCAGGAGCACCGTAGAAGATCAGGATCCTCCATAGTATTGGGCGGTCTACTGAGTCGAACGCTTTTTCAAAGTGACGAACAATAGATATAGACATTGTTTCCACTCGTTTGATTCTTCAAGCATGGTGCGCAGTGTGAATATCAGATCGGTGCAAGATCTTTCTAGTCGGAAGCCATGTTGCTCCTCGCGTAAATGCGGGTCTAAGGCAGCTTAAAGTCTTGTCAGGATGATTATACAGAAGAGTTTTTCGTGTATCGAGAGGAGGTTGATGCCTCTGTATTTGCCATAGACTGTCGCGTCTCCTTTTTTGAACAATTTAATAATGATTCCTGCTCTCCAGTCTTTGGGGACATTTTCTTTTTGCCAGAGGAGGGAAAAGAAGACTAGCCACACAAAATGGACCTGCGGATCGATGACTTGGCCATTTCTCCAGATATACGGTCACTACCCGGAGATTTTCCATTCTTCAGCTTTTCCGAGGCTAAAATGATCTCATCCACCGCTGGCTCGTCTTCATTCATGAGGAGATCCAAAAATGGTCTGTCCAGAATATCTGGTGGAACAGAAGGGGACGGGCGGTTGATAAGGCTTTCGAAGTAATCCACACATCTATTTTTCAGGTCATCTTGATCGGTTATCAGTCGTCCGTTTTCTTCTTTTACTGGTCCATCTTGTACGTTGGTGCTCCCAACGATTTCTTTAGTTAGGCAGTACACAGCTCTCGTGTCACCACGTCGGGCTGCTTCTTCTGCCATTCTTGCTTTCTCGTTGAGGTGCTTTCACTTGTCTGATCTAGCCCTTTTCTTAAATTTTCTGTCTGCTTCTTTATGCGCTATGTATTTCATGACATCAGCAGAGGATCATTACTGAGCGTGCTCTATTTTATTTTCTTGCGGTTTTCGATCAAGTCCCATGTCTTCTGGGATATCCACTGTTCCTTTATTGACTTTTTAAAGCCAAGAACTTCTTCAGCAGTTTCTGTGTAGTTCTGTTGTATAGTCGTTCAAGCTTTTTCCACGTCTTCTGCTATATCGGCGAGTGCCTTTAATCTGTTCGAGAGTTTAACGCTGAATTGTCTCCTAACATCCTTGTCTCTGAGCTTCTCCACGTCGAAATTTCTTGGTAATTTTGTTGGTTTTCAAGATCCATTGGAGCGGAGTTTCAACTTGAGTGTTGTTACAAGAAGTTCATGGTTCGACACGACGCCCACCCTTCTGTAACTCCTCACGTCTTTCAGACTAGTTCACCACCGTCGTCGGATCAGAAAGCGGTCAATCTGATTTTTGACAGTTTTGTCTGGGGATGTCCATATATACTTATGAATATCTTTGTGATCGAATAATGTACCTCCTATCAACAGGTCGTTCGACATGGCAAAGCTGACTAGCCTTGCACCATTTTCGTTGATAGTTCCAAGCCCGTGGTGTCCCAACACCTCGGGGCAATAAGATCTGTCCTGACCAACTTTTGCATTTAGGTCACCTGCCTAGCAAGCGATGTCATGGGGAGGGATGGAGTCTAGGATGGACTGGAGGGTTTAATAAAAATCGTCTTTCGAGACTTCATCGGTATCATTTGTTGTTGCAAAGCAGATGACTAGCAATAGCCTTGCATGTTTAGATACAAATCGTGTATACAGGATTCTCTCATTAATCGGCTTCCACGAGCAGAGAGATTTTGCTGCATTTGGGTTCAATATAGCTGTGACTCCAGCTGCATGTCTGTCCACTTTTCCGCTGTACAGAACTGTATAAGTCGTGTTGCTGTTTACTTCTTTGAGCTTCTTTTCTCCGTAGCCTTTCCATCGTGCTTCGGTCACTGCAAGTATGTCAAGCCAAAAGTTTTCGTACTCTTGTAGAACTTGTTCAGTTTTTGAAAGAGCCGACATGGTCCTTACGTTTCAAAATCCGATTCGTACTGATTTATCGTTCAGAAATCTGGTTGAGGGGCATGCATGGGTCGTCAACATATTGGGATTTGATCCGAGGCTTTTCACTGATGTTTCGTTAGCATATTCGTTTTCTACGGGAGCGACTTGCTAGGTCACTGCCCAACCAGTTTCTTCAGCTCGGCTAAGGGCAGGGACGCCATTCCATGATCAGCGGGCCGGAACCCTCAGGTGCCTACCCAGCTTGCAGAGGCCGCTGCCCAAGTCTGAATCTTCCGCACTTTCGCAGTTGTCCTCCTGGAGAGGACCCTCCCAGTATGGTATCCTGCAGTACCATACAATTTAACCCATTACTGGAGGAAGATTCGCGGGACGTGTCCAAACACCGTGGGCCCTGCTCAGCCTGCGTCAGAGGGGCCTCAATTCTCCTCCGCCTGTATTTATGACCCGTGGGTGAGGGTACCCTAGTTTAAATTATGGACCCCCAGGGGTCCATGCCTCCCTTTATGGAGGTACCCAACATATCTGTAGGACGTTCCCCTATCCGCCACCTGGGGACGCGCTGAATGGCCTGAGGAGGGCCCCTACTGAGACATTACATAGATAAATAAAGATGTCCACTTGATTCATCTTCTCATCACTCAACATTACCTTTTTACCCTCACTTAATCCTAGTCTTTACGACTTGGCCTTCTTTACATTAGTTTTTCAAACCTATTCTTGCACCCTGAACTTGCCAAAACCTCTAAAATTTAATTCATTCTGCCAATATCAAACAGCTCGTGGTATCGAACTGTATGTAAGGAGCGACCCGGCTCAACAGTAACCGAAACTAAAAAAAAGTAATTTTGATACCAATAAATACATCAAAGGAATCAAATTTTTATGTTAATTTCAAATATATAAGAATCATTAAGTTTAGTTTAAACCATCAAAAGTTAAGTGCCTGAGAAAATTTGCCTTATTTTCGAAAAAAGGGGGAAACACTCCCTAAAATTCATAGAACCTTAATGAAAATCACAACATCAGATTTAACGTATCATAGAACCCTACTGTAGAGGTTTCAAGCTCCTCTCTGCAAAAATGTAGAATTTTGTATTTTTTTTGCCAGAAGAAAGATCACGGATGCGTTTTTATTTGATTATTTGTTGTTTTTTTTTGTTGTAATTTTTCCCGGAGGTGATCGCATCGACCCAGTAGCCCTAGAATATCGCAGGAGGGCTCATTAGACTGGAAAATAAAAGTTCTAGTGCCGTTTTTAGCGACAAAAAATCGAGGGAGACTAGGCACCCTTCCACGCTCAATTTTTACCAAAGTCACCCGATCAAAATTTTGAGACTGCCATTTTGTTCAACATGGTTCAAAAATATAATAACTATGCCTTTCAGGATGACTTTATCCCCCACAGTCCCCGGGGGAAGGGCTGCAAGTTATGAACTTTGCCCAATGTTTACATATAGTATTGGTTATTGGGAAGTATACATACGTTTTCGGGGGGATTTTGTCGAAGGTGGTGGATCAGGGGTTACGTGAAAGGATCTTTCCATTGAGGAAGTTTTCATGGGAGAAGGAACATTGCTATGAACAGGGTGCCAGGTTTCCCAGCATTATTTGAAAAACGATCAGAAATTAAATCAAAAAACAAGTTTTCAAGTAAAAAACATTTCAACTGAAAACTGTTCAGCATCAAACTTAAAACGAACAGAAACTATTACGTATATGATTGGGTCCACCCCTTAGGCAAGACCTGGCTCTTTACCCTAAAGTTTTTTTTAAAGAGCTATTTATTCTAATTAACGGTCTTTGTAATTAAGGGGTCATTCTTAAAGGATTGGAAAAAAATTCGAACTTTAGCATAAAGAGTGAGGTATTGACTAGGGCGGGAGCCCCCCTAGTATGCATAATAAAAATATACGAATATAGAAGTTCGTTACGTACGTAAGTTAATTTGTAAGTTACGTATATTTATTACTAATAAAAACGTTCGTAAATAAAATTAAATTTGAGAAAGTCATTTAGCCAAAAAAAAGTAAAATTAATATGCAAATTTCGTTTTAATTATTCATGTATGGTGAACCACAATCAGAACTTGCATTAATTTAAAAACATTCAGAAACTAAATAAAAAAACAAGTTTTGTTTTAACTGAAAGTAAGGAGCGACATTAAAACTTAAAACGAACAGAAACTATTCCGTACATGAAAGAAACTGTCCCCTCCACAACGCCTCGCTCTTTACGCTAAGGTTTGACTCTGTTTCACAACTTTATTCTTTGAAACAATAAAAACTTTAGCCTAAAGAGCGAGGCGTTGAGGAGGGGACAGCCCCTTTCATTAATGGAATAATTTCTGTTCGTTTTAAGTTTTAATGTCGCTCCTTACTTTCAGTGAAAAAAACTTGTTTTTTTTTTTTTAAATTTAATTTTCATCTAAGATGCTTAAATCATCAGTAATATCGAAGTCTATGAGAGTGTTACTTCCCAATTTCATTCCGTGTTCTCCCATTGCCTTTTATGTGCTCGTTAGGACAAGTGAAATCTGCAGCTAGAAGACTTTTGACTAGCAGTATCACACCGAATACATCGGATTGTAATCTTCGGTTAAAAGAAAACTAACAGTAAAAATCCTACCGAGGTATAGAAGAAAGCAAATCATATAAAATGGATGATTCTTTGATGCATTAACAGGAAGGAGGAATTGAATTTTCGCAAGAATTTCTTAATTCAACTTAAATTGCTTATTCGGCACCTCAAGACTTAATACAAAAGAATAAGGTACATAAATACTCCCTTTAAATGAACAAATGGGTATCTATTTAAAACAGATTTTTGTTAGAATTATATGCCTTTTTGGTATTTTTCCCAGGGAGGTTGCATCGAACCTACTCTAAAGCTATGACAACAAGAAGAAATTTATATTAGCTGCAGTTTGAAGACAAGTGACAACGAAAATTAATATATAAAAGCCTGCCGCGTACTGAGTGCCAGGACCTGGCCTCCAAATCTGCTAATAGTTTTTTTTTCTTCTTAAAACTGGCAAGTTGACATTTCTGGCCACAAAAACGACTTAAATAGGCAACAACTTTAAGGAAGAGTTCAAATTTCTTCCAGAAATCGAACCTATGTTGGTGCCATGATATCAAGAAAAGTTCACATTGTATGCGGTTAGAAGACAAGTGACAATAAGAATCAATATATACAAGCCTGCTGCGGATACGTGCCGGGGCCAGCAGCGAAAGTAATGAAAATTGCTGTACAAACGTAATGAAATTAAAGAGGCACATTAAAACTCAAAACGAACAGAAATTATTGCGTATGTAAGAGTGGGTGTACCACCCTCAAACCCCCTACTCTTTACGCTAAAATTGGACTTTTTGTCCCAATTCTTTGAGAGTGACCGCTCATACGCAGCTGCCGTTGAAATAGAAAAGTGAATGTTTTTAAAAGACTATAAAACTTTAACAAACTGAGCAGGGAATGGAGGAGGAGGCAACTATCCTTATTATCTGTTCATTTCTGTAGAAAAATTTCTGTTCATTTCGAGTTTTAGTGGAACTCTTTACTTTGATTTGAATAAATTTATTTTTATTTAGTTCAAGGAAAAAGTGACAGCTTTAAAGGAAGTTCTTTAAGAAGGAAAATATCTATTTGTGATTGTATTTGCGAAGCTAGAATTTTTTTTTTTTTTTTTTTTTTTTTTTTCAGGAAGCAAAAGAAACGTGTTGTCCTTTTGTTTTAGTCAATGTCAAGAATATCAAAACATTTAAATTTGAAATTGGAGGTACAATTGACCTTTCCTTATGCAGCAGTATTCGATAATTAATGCCTATGGCTTTCGTCCATAAAACACGGAATCGGCTATGACATTTTTCCATTCAGCAAAAAGTTTCAGCTCTTATTTTTCAAAATATAATGCTTGGATGGAATCGAATTAAGGGCAAAATACAACCCATACTATGGAGAGGAATCCCAAATGTTCCAAAGATTTAGGATGTTTCTTTTTTGGCCGTTTGAACTTTAGAAATATATATTATACTGTATCGTTTCACCACATAAAGACTAACCACCATAAAACTGTTCGCAAAAAAATTCACCGGGATGGTGCGTGCACCGGGATGGTGCCCTCAAAGAATTTTAAGGGATAGAGAGATCCAAAAGAAATTTACTGGAGTTTTGGTTGTTGTTCTATTTTTTTTCCATCTCTTGCAATGAAAGAAAAAATAGCGGCAGTATGTTTGATGACAAAATAAGCGACGACACGGTTTGAAATGACTGAAAAAAAATAACAGTTTTGTAAAGACAGAAAAAACGATGACACATTTAGAATGACATAATGGAACAACGAGGCTTTGTCCGATGGTATACAAAAAATGATACATTTTTGCAGTGATATCAAAGGCAACGCTATATAAACTTCTAGGGAGGGGGGGGTTCATTCGATTGGAAATCGAGAGTTCTAGTGCACTTTTTAAGGTTCAAAGGGGATTGGAGGGCAACTAACACGTCCTTCCACGCCCACCATTTCCCCAAACACATCTAATAAAAATCTTGAGATGGCAATTTTTTCTACGCAGTTGATTTCCAGATATAAGTAATGTTTTTGAGAAGGACACTTCCCCCTCAGCCCTCAGAGAACGGGTTGTAAGTTATGCCCTGGGGGCATATAAGGTTTTTACAGGAAGTTTTGTCAAAGAAACTTCAAAAAGGAATCATGCGATTGGAAATTCAAAGGGCTAGCGCCATTTTTATTAGTCGAAAGTGATTGGAGGGCAACTAACCCCCCTCTCACGCCCACCCTTTCCCCAAACACATCCAATCGAAATTTTGAAATAACCATTTTGTTCAACGTAGTTGAAAATTCTGGAAATTAGGTCTTTGAGGATGACGCCCCCCCCCACCGCCTTCAGGGCAAGGGTTGTAAGTTATGCCCTGGGGGCATATAAGGTTTTTATAGAAAGCATTGTCGTAGAAACCTCAAAAAGAGCTCATTCGAATGGAAATTTAAATGGCTAGTGTCCTTTTTAATAGTCAAAAGTGATTGGAAGACAATTAACACCCCTTCCACGCCCACCATTTCCCCAAACACATCCAATCATAATTTTGAGATAACCATTTTGATCAACGTTGTTGAAAGTTCTGGAAATTATATCTTTGAGCTGGACACCCCCCCCCCCCATAGTTTTCAGGGCAAGGGTTATAAGTTATGTCCTGGGGGTCTATATGGTTCTTATGGAAGGAATGAACTTCAGAGAGGGCTCATTTGATTGGAAATTGAAAGTTATTGTTCACTTTTTAAGCATCAAAAGATATCGGCATGTAACCAGCCCCCCCCCCACGCCCTTTTTCTTCCAAATGCATCCGATAAAAATTTTTAGATGGCTATTTGTTAAAAATAGATCTAAGATCACATAACAAAAACTCCGGTGTCGACAGAGCCCCCCAGGGCCCGAAGGCAGGTGTTGTAAGTTATGCTCTTGGGGCATATACGGTTCTTATGGAAGGGATGCTTGTATAAACTTCAAAGAGGGTTCATTTGATTGGAAATTGAAAGTTATAGTTCACTCTTTAAGAGTCGAAATAGATTGGAGGGCACCTAGCCCCCCCCCCCCAATCTAAGCCCTTTTTTCCTCAAACCCATCCAATAAGAAATTTGAGATAGCCATTTTTTTTAAAATAGTTCAAAGACCATACAACGAAAACTCCGGGGTCGACACAGCCCCCCAGGGCCCAAGGGCAGGCGTTGTAAGTTATATCCTTGGAAAATATATGGTTTTTATGGAAGGGATAATCGTAAAAACCTCAGAGAGGGCTCATTTGATTGGAAATTGAAAGTTCTAGCTCAGTTTTTGAGAGTCAAAAGAGATTGGAGGGCAACTAGCCATCCCCCACGCCTCTATTTCCCCGAATGCTTCCGATATAAATTTTGGGATAGCCATTAAGTTAAAACTTGTTCAAAAGTCAGATAACACAACTCAGGTGTCGACAAAAACCCCAGGATCCGGGGACAAGCGTTGTAAGTTATGCCCTGGGGCATATATAGTTCTTATGAAAGACATGCTCGTATAAAGTTCAGAGAGGGCTCATTTGATTGGAAATTGAAAGTTTGAGTTCACTTTTTAATAGTCAAGAGAGATCCGAGGGCAATTAGCCCCCCCCCCACACCTTCTTTTTCCAAACCCATCTGATGAAAATTTTGAGATGGATATTTTGTTAAAAATAGTTCAAAGGTCGGATTAAAAAATAACTCCGGTGTCAGTACAACATCCCAGGACCCGGGGGAAGTGTTCTAAGTTATGCCCCATAGGCATGTATTGTTGTTATTTAAGGGATGCTCGTATAAAGTTCATAGAGGGCTCGTTTGATTGGAAATTGAAAGTTCTAGTTCACTTTTTAAGAGTCAAGAGATTTAAGAACAACTAGCTCCCCCCGCTCTTTTTTCCCCAAACCCATCTACTACAAATTTTTAGACAGCCAGTTTTTTGGAAATTGTTCACAATTAGATAACAAAAACTCCGGTGTTAACATAATCCCCGAGGACCCGGGGGGTAGGCGTTGTAAGCGTTGCCCTAGGGTTGTATATGGTTCTTATAATAGGGATTCTCGTAACTTCAGAGAGCTTTCATTTGATTGGAAATTGAAAGTTTTAGTTCACTTTTTAAGAGTCAAAAGATATCTGAGGGCAACTAGCCACCCCCCACATACGCTCTTTTTTCCCCAAGCCCATCCGATAATTTTTTTAAAATAGCCATTTCATTAAAAATAGTTCAAAGGTCAGATAAGAAAAATTCCTGTGTCAATGTAGCCCCCCAGGGCCCTGAGGCAGGCGTTGTAAGTATGGCTCTGGGGCATATAGAGTTCCTACGGAAGGGATGCTCGTATAAACTTCGGAGAGGGTTCACTTGATTGGAAATTGAAAGTTCTTGTTCACTTTTTAAGAGTCAAAAGATATCGGAGGGCAACTAGTCTCCCCCCTCCACGCCGTAAATGCATCAGATACAAATTTTGAGATAGATATTTTGTTAAAAAATAGTTCAAAGTTCAGGTAACAAAAACTCTGGTGTCGAAACGGCCCCCCCAGGGCCCGGGAGAGAGGGTTAAACTTCAGAGAGGGTTCATTTGATTGTAAATTGAGAGTTCTAGTTCACTTTTTAAGAGTCAAAAGATATCCGAGGGCAACTAGCCGCCCCCCCCAAAAAAACAAACAAAACAAACACATACACTCTTTTTTCCCCAAGCCCATCCGATAAAATTTTTAAATAGCCATTTGATTAAAAATAGTTCAAAGGTCAGATAAAAAAAACCTTTGTCAACGCAACCCCCCAGGGCCCGAAGGCAGGCGTTGTAAGTAACGCTCTGGGGGTATATATAGTTCTTACGGAAGGGATGCTCGTATAAACTTCGGAGAGGGCGCACTTGATTGGTAATAAAAAGCTCTTGTTCACTTTTTAAGAGTCAAAAACGATCGGAGGGCAACTAGTCCCCCCTCCACGCCCTAAATACATCGGATAAAATTTTGAGATAGACATTTTGTTAAAAATAGTTCAAAGTTCAGATAACAAAAACTCCGTTGTCGACACGACCCCCCAGGGCCCGGGAGAGAAGGTTAAACTTCAGAGAGTGCTCATTTGATTGGAAATTGAAAGTTCGAGCTCACTTTTAAGATTCAAAAGAGATTCGAGGGCAACTAGCCCCTCCCCACACCTTATTTTTCCAAACCCATCTGATAAAAATTTGATATAGTCATTGTGTTAAAAATTGTTCAAAGTTCAGATAAAATAGACTCCGGTGTCGACACAGCCCGCCAGGACCCAGGGGTAGCCGTTGTAAGTTATGCCCTGCGGCATATATGGTTGTTATGGAAGGGATGCTCGTATAAAATTCATAGAGGGCCCATTTGATTCGAAATTGAAAGTTTTAATTCACTTTATAAGAGTTAAAAGTTATCAGAGGGTAGCTAGCCTCTCCCCACACTCCATTTATTTTTTTTCCCAGAGGCAATTCATATAGAAGGGGTCTTCGTATTATCTTCAAAGCAGGCTCATTCGACTGGAAATCAAGAGTTCTAGTTCCCTTTTTAACACTCAAAACTGATCGGAGGACAACTAGCCCCCCCCCCCCAAGCCCATTCCCCCAAATAAATATGATATAAAATTTGAGGTAGCTATTTTGTTAAAAATAGTTCAAAGATCATATAACAAAAAACTCCTTTACGTATTGCAATTTCATTAAAAATAGTTCAGAGGTCAGATAAGAAAAACTCCTGTGTCGACGCAGGCCCCCAGGGCCCGGGGCAGGCATTGTAAGTATTGCTCTGGGCGCGTATATGGTTCTTATGTAAGGTATGCTCGTATAAACTTTGGAGAGGGCTTATTTGATTGGAAATTGAAAGTTCTAGTTCACTCTTAAAGAGTCAAAAGATATCGGAGGGCACCCAGACCCCCCACCCTTCCAGGCTCATTTTTTCTCAAACCCAACCGAAAAGAAATTTGAGATAGCCATTTTAAAAAGAAACAGTTGAAAGATCATGTAATGAAAAATCTAGGGTCGACACAACCCCCCAGGGCCCAGAGACAGGCGTTATAAGTAATACTCTGGGGGCATATGCAGTTCTTATGGAAGGGATTCTCGTATAAACTTCGGAGAGGGCTCATATGATTGGAAACTGAAAGTTCTCGTTCACTTTTTAAGGGTCAAAAGAGATCGGAGGGCAACTAGCCCCTCCTCCCTCTCCATTTTCCTCAACCCCCTCCGATAAGAACTTTTAGAGAGCCATTTTTTCAAAATGCTTCAAAGATAATATAACGAAAACTTAGGGGTCGACACAATACTTCAGGGCCCGGGTTAAGCGTTGTAAGTTATTAATTTAAAAAAAAATTCCGAAAAAATAAGTTTTTCAAAGAAATTTAAAGGCCATTTTAAACTTAATATAATAATATAAAAATAAATTTTAAAATTAAAAAAAAACACGAACAGAAATTACTATTAAAGAATAAATGAAACCCAAAACGAACAGAAATTAAATAAACAATCCTAGCAAAACATACAACAAGTAATGATATAAATGAATAAATAGATCGTAAAGCGAGTAATGCTTAGATCGAATATGAAAATCCAGCTTAAAACGAAAAAAATATTTTCCTATTGAAGTACAAATCAAACTTAAAATGAACAGAAATTAAATAAACAATCCATGCAAACAAAAATACAATAGATATTAATGTAAATTAATAAATAAATCTTAAAACGAGTGAAATTTAAATTGAATATGCAAATTCAGCTTGAAACAAACAAAAATCACCATAAACAAGAGTTTGGGTATGACCTCTTTCTCTTACTGTAAAAGTCTAAAGCCTACTGCGTCATTGGCGCTTTACTGAAAACCAATTTTATGACAAATATTTTCTTTTGAACTTATCTCTGAAAATAAACATTAAAACTATAGTAACATTTTGAACTGATGAGCTTTCAGCAATTAATATCATTATACATCAAATATTCAGTTTAATTTATTAGCTCTTTTTAAAGTTGCTAAAGAGAATATAGTTTCCCTATAAACAAGTGATTGGATACTGCCTCCTTTCCTAACTGTAAATAAAAACCAAAAGCCTAGCGTGTCATTGGCGCTTAACTGAAAATGGATTATATTACAAATACTTTCTTTTCCAGTTCTTACAGGATTGAAAATAAAAATACAATTACAGCGAAATAAATTCTTGAACTGATGGATCTTTGTACAATTAATATCATTCTTCAATTAATATCATACATCAAATATTCAATTTGATGTTGTTAATACTTTCCAAGACTGTTCAAGACGCATATAGTTTTCAGTAAAGCACCAATGACGCAGTAGGTTTTAGACTTTTATAGTAAGAGAAGGAGGTCGTTTATTTAATTTCTGTTCGTTTTGGGTTTCATTTATTCTTTAATAGTAATTTCTGGTCGTTTTGATTTTCGATTTTAACAGGTATTTTTATCCGCTGAGCTTAATTTTAAAATTGCCTTTAAATTTATTTTAAAAACTTATTTTTTCTGAAAGTTTTTTTTAATTAATTTTTTTTCGTTTTTGATTGCAAAAAATTTAAAGTTTTTAAAAATTGCTTATTTCAAAATCAAACTTTAAAAAAAAATCAAATATTCATCAAAGTATCAAAAAACTGATATCAAAGTAGCAATATCAAAGTGAAAAAATGGGCTTGTGTCAACCTCGGAGTTATTATTGTCTGATATTTGAACTATTTTTAACAAAATTGCTATCTCAAAATTTTTATCAGATGAGTTTGGGGAAAAAGGCGTGGAGGGACTAGACTAAGCTTCGGTCTCTTTTGACTCTTTAAAAGTGAACTAGAACTTTTTATTTTCAATCAAATTAGTCCTCTCTGAAGTTTATATGAGTATCCCTTCTATAAAAACCATATATATCCCCAAAGTATAACTTACAATGCCTGTCCCTGGGTCCGGGGGGATTGTGTCGACTCTGGAGTTTTAATATCTGATGGTTGAACTATTTTTAACAAAATGGTCACCTGAAATTTTTATCGTATGGTTTTTTATCCAATACGCCCAAAGGCGTGGAGGGCGGGAGGGGCTAGTTGCCCGCCGATCTTTTTTACTCTGAGAAAATCAACTACAACTTTTAATATCCATTCGAATGAACCCTCTCTGAAGTTTATACGAGTATACATTCCATAAGAACCATATATAACCCCAGAGCAATACTTACAACACCTTCCCGGCCCTGGGGGGGGGGGTGTGTCGACACAGGAGTTTTTCTTATCTGACCTTTGAACTATTTTAAACGAAATGACCATACGTAAAGCAGTTTTGTTATATGATCTTTGAACTATTTTTAACAAAATGGCTACCTCAAGTTTTCTATCAGATGTATTTGGGGAAAAGGGCTTTAGGGGCCAGTTGCCTTCTGATCACTTTTGACTCTTAAAAGGGCTGGATTTCAATATTCAATTTACAATACCTGCCCCCGGGCCCTGGGGGGGTGTGACGACACCTGAGTTTTTGTTATCTGACTTTTGAGAAATTTTTAACTTAATACCTATCTCAAAATTTTTATTGGATGCAATTGGGGAAAAGGGGCGCGGGGGGCTAGTTGTCGTCCAATATCTTTTGACTCGGAAAAAATTAACTAAAACTTTCAATTTCCAATCAAAGGAGCCATCTCTGAATTTTTTGTGAGCATCCCTTCAATAAGAAGTTGTGCCCAAGGGCATAACTTCCAACACCTGCCCTCGGGCCCTGGGGGGCTGTGTTAACCCCTGAGTTTTCAGTATATGGTCTTGAACTATTTAAAAAAAAGCTATCTCAAAGTTCTTATCGGATGGGTTTGAGGAAAAAAGGGCGTGGAGGGGAGGGGGGCAATTTACCCTCCAATCTCTTTTGACTCTTAAAAAGTGAACTAGAACTTTCAATTTCCAATCAAATCATACCTCTTTGAAGTTAATACGAGCATCCCTTCCATAAGACCCATATATGCCCCCAAGGTATAACTTATAACGCCTGCCCCCGGGGCCCTGGTGGGTTGTGTCAACACCGGAATTTTTGTTATATGATCTTTAACTATTTTTAACAAAATAGCTATCTTAAAATTTTTATTGGATGGATTTGGGAAAATAGGGTTTAGGGAGGGGGCGGAAGCTGGTTACCCTCCAACATCTTTTGAAGCTTAAAAAGTGAACTATAAATTTCAATTTCCAATCAAGTGAGCCCTCTCTGAAGCTTATACGACAATGTTGTCTATACAAAACCTTAAATGCCCCCAGGGCATAACTTACAACCCTTGCACTGAGGGCTGTGGGGGAGTTGTCATCCTCAAAGACCTAATTTCCAGAACTTAAAACTACATTTAATAAAATGGATGTCTAAAAATTTTGATTGGATGTGTTTGGGGAAAAGGTGGGCGTGAGACGGGGTTAATTATCGACCGGTTTGTTTTTTTGTTTTGTTTATTTTTTGTTTCTTACGTTTACTTTATTATGATAGTAAATGCGTCCTCGGATGTTGTAAGATGTAGATGTTATTTGGGGAAAATATGATTTTTTACTCTTCCTTTGACTTTCTCTTGCCCATATTTGATTTTTGATAATGGTTAATTTAACCAGTAGGTTGAGGGAACTTGAAAGGAGTCCACTGGATGTGTGTGGATTGATAGATGGTGTTCTGCATCGGGACTATGATGTAAGTGAGAATGTTGGATGTTTGGATTCCCGGTATGCTTTTTTTGTGTGAGATGTGTGATTGGAAGAATATGAGAGAAATAAAAGTCTACAACATGAACTCTCAAGGGATAAACACATCATACGAGTTCCTTGATGAGCTATGTCTTAAGACAGAGCAGCATATCCTGGCACTAACGGAAACTTGGCTTAAGGATTATAATTCTACTTTATTAGAAATAGAAGGTTATAATATGTACGTGCAAAATAGGGAACTACACCAACGTGGTAGTTTAGCTGTTTATGTAAAAAGTGGTTTTAGTGCTCAGATTAGGTCAGATTTAGTGGTTAATTATGAAATGAAATTTGAGTTTATAGTTCTTGATGTGAGTAATGCAAATAATAAGTTTATGGTTGTAGTAATTTATAGACCACCTTCAGGTAATGTTGAGGAGTTTATCGAACTGATTGATGAATTTTTGGGAAAGTTACCAAGTTCGAAAATACCATGTTTTATATGTGGGGATTTTAATATTGATTTCAATATGGTTGATAGAAATAGTAAGGTAAGACATTTTGTTAACACAATGCTAAGTTTTGTTTTTTATCCTGCAATTAACATATGCACACGAGTGACAGAAACTTCAGAGTCTATAATTGATAATATTTTCGTAAATATGAATTATTTATGCCCCACAATAGTTATTAATAGTGCATCTGAACATTTTGGTGTTGCAATATCTGTACCTGGAATATTTGGTCCAAACCACAAGAATAAAAGTGTGCCAAAGATGCCTTATATGGATGGAAATGTGCTTTTGAAGTTTAAGTGGAAACTTAAAAATGCAAATTTTGAGTTTCTTCAGGATAGTACAGGTCTTGATACCAAATTTGGTAAATGGTATGAAAAAATAAAATTACTATTTCGAGAGTGTTTGGAGTGTAAAGAGTCAAAGCAAAGATATAAGTTGCCAATTGAACCTTGGATCACAAAAGGATTACTAGCCTAGGTTGAAAAAAATCAAATGATGCATAGTAGATGCGTGACTCTACGTTCAGCAGCTTATACAGTGCAATAGAATTTAGTAGAAGTTCAAAAAGTCTTTTAAGAAAGGCGAAAAGTGACTAACTTGCAGTGAAATTTCAATATCATGAAGGAAATCAAGCTAAAACTTTTTACCTGATTAAGTCAGTAATAAGCCCAAAAAGTGAACCGATAGCTCCTTGTACTTTGCCACAGGAGTTGGATAATGGTGTAGCCGATAAGTTGTGTACCCACTTCTCAGAAGTAGGGCTAAAAATATCGATATCTGTGGAATGTATAAATGGTGATGGTACATACCAGAATTTTCTTCCTGGAGCAAGTGATACAACCATTTATCTTCAACCAGTGAGATCGCGTGAACTTGAGGATATCTTAAAAAGTATGAAAAAATCGGTAGCTGGAATGGACTTAATAACCTTTCAAATATTTAAAAAAATTTACCCAATTATATCTAGTCATCTGTACCTTTTAAATAAATGTTTTGAGTTTGGAGTGTACCCTAATTGCTTGAAGAGTGCTTTGGTTATTCCTCTGAATAAAGGAGGTTATAAGGAAGATATGAACAACTACCGTCCGATATCTCTACTTCCAATGATTTCTCGTATTTTTGAGAAATTGATTTATAGACGACTAATGGATTATTTTGAAAAAAGATGTGTTTTTACTCTAGTCAATTTGGTTTTAGGAAAAATGTCTGCAGAGCATGGTTTATTATTTTTGACAAAATTTGTTAACGATTGCCTCGATTCAGGGCTAAAGGTGGGTTCAATTTTTCAAGATATTATGAAGGCTTTTGACTGTGTTGATCATAATATTTTATTGGCTAAGCTTGAAAATGCTGGAATCCGTTCTCAAAGTCTGAAATTGATAGTCTCATTTCTTGAAGAAAGAACGCAGAGAGTATGAATGGACGCAGTCATGCCAGAAGAAATCGTAGTAAAGTGCCGTGTGCCACAGTGGTCTGTGTTGGGTCCCCTTTTATTTCTTGTGTACATTAATGATTTAAATGGATGCCTCAAACAACTGTCAACTCCAAGGTACACTGATGGCCCGGTGCGAGCAATACTTACAAGTTTTGCTGATGATATTTAATTTACAATGGCTGCAAAAACAGAAGCGGATTTGAAAAATGGCATGAAACAGAGACTAGTGATAATCGAGAGGTGGATTCGAGTGAACAAACTGCATGTTAATCAGAAGAAAACAATGTTCATGTTATATGGCAGTAGTGCAAATTACTATCCATGGATTGAAGAAATTGAGTTAGAAAATTGAAGAATCAAATGGACAAGTAGAGTAAGGTATCTTGGGGTGATGGTAGATGAATGCCTAAGTTTTAAAGATCATATTGCATTTATAAGTAATAAATTAGCCAAAAATGTTGGTACTCTGCAGAAGCTGAAAATATGTTTTCCCAAAAAGGTTATTAGAATGTTATACCTTTCTCTTACTTATTTAAATCTGTTGTAATGTGTAACAGGTTGATCGTCGACAGTTGCTAACCATTTGTATCTGCTTTCTGGGCCACAAAATAAGAATGCAGGAGTGTTGACCATCGATTTTTCCCAGAATTTGTTCAGTTCAAGGTTTCATCAATACAAAATTTTTAGAATTTTGTGGCTTGATTAAACTTTATGTAAATTTATTAATGTATAAATTTTTTTTCTAATTTGTTACCTGCATGTTTTTCGGAAATTTATAATGAAAGGGACCATAGTTATGAAACTAGAAATTTTGAATTAGTTAGAACGCCGGTTCCAGTTACTACCAGATCTAAATTTTCTATTAGGTATATTGGTCCTGAAGTATGGAACAGGTTTCCGGCGGAACTAAAAGGTAAGAAGGTTCTTGAGGAATTTCGTGCTTCTTTGCGATGTATTTGTTTTAACCAGTATTGTAGACACGGATAAGTTATTGATCTGGGAGTAAGTATATGTTTGTGAGTGTTAAAAGAGAAAAATTTTCTTGTGTGTTGATTGAGGTGATTGTCGGTATATGAAAGGAAGCATGATGAATCATAGAATATGAGTGTTTAATTCATTTATGTTCCCTGTAAAATAAAAAAATGTATTATCATTAGAATGTTTTTTAATTTTTTAGTAGGGGTGGGGGCGTAGAGGAGGAGTCAGAGAGTATTATTTCCCCTAGGTAGTGTATGTGTGTATAAGTAGTTGAAGTGATCCTTTTTTTTGGGTCATCCCAAACACAATAATATGCGTCGGAACCTAATTTGATATTGTGTGTATTATATGCATTTTTTTTTTGTTAGAATTATGTTGAGATTTGTATGTTGTTTTTTTTGCAACCTATTTGTTAATAAAAAAAGAAGAAGAAAATTGCCCTCAAATCACTTTCGACTATTAAAAAGGGACTAGCCCTTTGAATTTCCAATCAAATCAGCCTTTTGTGAAGTTTCTACGACACCGCCTTCTAAAGAAACCTTATATGCCCCCAGGGTATAATCTAAAACCCTTGCCTTGAGGGTTTTGGGGGAGTATCCTCCTCCAAAACATATTTTCTACCTGAAAATCAACTACACTAGTAGAATGCATCGTCTGGATTTACGTACGGCACTAGGAATTCCCATGTTATTTGCGTACGGCACGTTCCATGGTACCTTTCCAAGGCAGATTACCAGAATGGTTATTTGGCAAGGTATAATGTAGTCAAACATGTTTTGAGAGTATGGTCGTAATAATATAATTTAAACAGACAGGTTTTTTTTCTGTTTTTTGATAAGAATTGCACAATGAATGTACGTCGTCAGTTCACGTGCTCATTTTTTTCTTAAAAAACTGGTATGTTATAAAGTAGTCAAACATGTTTTGGGAGCAAGCATGAAATTATGTAACTCAACATCCGTTTTTTATTCGTCCTTGAAATTTGTGTATAAAATGTTCATGCATTAGAATTGAATTTCCAGATAAAAAGCATTTACTAGTAAATTCAAATTTCAGGGCGACTTAGCCCCCTCCCCTCCAACAATACAAAACTCTAAAATATGACATGTATACTCGTTAGAAAACACTAAGTATGCCTTTTTCTATTATGTAAAACAAAAACTCCCTCCTCCACCGCTCTGTTACGACCATAATTCATTACTTTTAGTTACTTCGTTCAAAAAATGTCCCTTTTTCCCAATTATCAAAAAAATCGATTTTCAACTCTAAAAACAACATGTGGTTATAATTACCGAGAGTCCCTGTTATAGTCAGAGTTTCGACATGTGTTATCTGAGCTATGAAAACAGAAGGTTGATGATTAAGACAAGGATTTTTGTAATTCTCAATACGATAACTTGATTTGTGGTTGGGATTTGAATAAAAGGAATTTGTTTATTAAGTTGGAACTTTCAGTTTTGTGGGTGGGGTGAAAAATGGTACTTATTCAATATCCTGGTGAAAAAACGACTAGAAATGCTTCAGCATAAATAGAGGTATTGCGTCTTTATGAACTTTCTGGGGAGGGGGGAATGGAGGGAAGTAAAAATGCTAGGAGGACTTGAGTTTCGTGGGTGGGGTGAAAAATGGTACTTATTCAATATCCTGGTAAACATACAACTAGAAATGCTTCAGCATAAATAGGGGTATTGCGTCTTTCTGAACTTTCTGGGGAGGGGAATGGAGGTAAGTATTTAGTTTAAAAAATGCTAGGAGGACTTGAGTTTTGTAGAACTACTAGGAGGACTTGAGTTTTAGTTTAAAATGCTAGGAGGACTTGAGTTTCGTGGGTGGGGTGAAAAATGGTACTTATTAATATCCTGGTAGACATACGACAAGAAATGCTTCAGCATAAATAGGGGTATTTCGTCTTTATTAACTTTGTGGGGAGGGGAGAATGGAGGCAAGTGTTAAGTTTAAAAAATGCTAGGAGGAATTTCGTTTTTGTGGGTGGTGTGAAAAATGATACTTATTAAATATTCTGGTAAACATACGCCTAGAAATGCTTCATCATAAATCGGGATATTTTGTTTTTCTGAACTTTCTTGGGAAGGGAAATGTAGGCAAATATTTAATTTAAAAAATACTATAAGAAATCGAGTTTGGTGGGTGGCGCACAAAATTCTCGTTATTCAATATATTGTTGAAAATACGACTACAAATGGTTTAGCATAAATAGGGGTATTGCGTCTGTATGAACTTTCTGGGGGGGGGGGGAGAATGGAGGCAAGTATTAAGTTTAAAAAATGCTAGGAGGAATTTTATTTTGTGGGTGGTGTGAAAAATGGTACTTATTCAATATCCTGGTAAACATACGAATATAAATGATTCGGCATAAATAGGGGTATTGCTTTTTTATGAAATTTATAGGGCGGGGGAATGGAGGCAAGTATTAAATTTAAAAAATACTAGAAGTACTTTCTTTTTGTTGGTGGGGTAAAAAATGGGAATTTCTTAATACAATGATAAACATACGAGTAGATTTGGATAGACATAAATAAGGGTCATGCGTACTTATGAACTTTTGAATGAAGGGAAATGTACTCAAAAATTTAGTTTAAAAAATTCTAGAAGGAATTGAGTTTTGTGGGTGGGGTGAAAAATGGCAATTATTCAATATTCTGGTAAAAGTACGACTATAAATTCTACTGCACGAATAGGGGTATTAATTCCTTTAGAACATCCTTGGGAGAGGGAACTGGAGGTAAATGTTAAGTTTAAAAAATGCGTCGAGGAATTAAGTTTCGTGGGTGGTGTGAAAAATGGTACTTATTCAATATCCTGGTAAACATACGACTAGAAATGCTTCAGCATAAATAGGGGTAATGCGTCTTTCTGAACATTCTGGGGGAGGGGAATGGAGGCAAGTATTTAGTTTAAAAAAATGCTAGGAGGAATTGAGTTTTGTGACTAGGGGTGAAAAATGGTACTTATTCAATATCCTGGTAAACATACGACTAGAAAAGCATCAGCATAAATATGGGTATTGCGTCTTTCAGAATTTTAAGAGGAGGGGAATGAAGGTAATAATTTAGTTTAGGAATTGATAGGAGGACTCGAGTTTTGCGGGTAGGTTTTAAAAATGATACTTATTTAATGTCATGTTAAACATACGACTAGAAATGCTTCAGCATAAATAGTGGTATTTCGCCCTTATGAAATTTCTGGGGAGGGGGGAATGGAGGCAAGTATGTAGTTTGCATTAGAATTTAATTTCCAGATAAAAAGCATTTACCAGTAAATTCAAATTTCAGGGTGACTTAGCCCCCCTCCCCTCAAACAATACAAAACTCTAAAATATGACATGTATACTCGTTAGAAAACACTAAGTATGCCTTTTTCTATTATGTAAAACAAAAACTCCCTCCTCCACCGCTCTGTTACGACCATAATTCCTTACTTTTAGTTACTTCGTTCAAAAAATTTCCCTTTTTCCCAATTATCAAAAAAAATCTTTTTTCCACTCTAAAAACCACATGTGTTTATAATTACAGAGAGTCCCTTTTGAAGTCAGAGTTTAAACGTGTGTTATCTGAGTTATGAAAACAAAAGGTTGATGATTAAGACAAGGATTTTTGTAATTCTCAATACGATAACTTGATTTGTGGTTGGGATTTGAATAAAAGGAATTTGTTTATTAAGTTGGAACTTTCAGTTTTGTGGGTAGGGTGAAAAAAGGTACTCATTCAATATCCTGGTAAACATACGACTAGAAATACTTCAGCATGAATAGGGGTATTGCGTCTTTAGGAACTTTGGGAAATGAGGGGGGAATGGAGGCAAGTATTTAGTTTGAAAAATACTAGGAAGAATTGAGTTTTGTGGGTGGGTTGAAAAATGGTACTTATTCAATATCATGGTAAACATACGACTAGAAATGCTTCAGCATAAATAGGGGTATTGCGTCTTTAAGAACTTTCTGGGGAGGAGAATGGAGGAAAGTATTTAATTTAAAAAATTCTAGGAGGACTTGAGTTTTTTGGGTGGGGTGAAAAAAGGTACTTATTCAATATCCTGGTAAACAGACGACTAGAAATGCTTCAGCATAAATAGGGGTATTGCGTCCTTCTGAACTTTTTGGGGGAGGGGAATAGAGGTAAGTATTAAGTTTAAAAAATGCTAGGAGGACTTGAGTTTTGTAGAACTACTAGGAGGACTTGAGTTTTAGTTTAAAATGCTAGGAGGACTTGAGTTTCGTGGGTGGGGTGAAAAATGGTACTTATTAATATCCTGGTAGACATACGACTAGAAATGCTTCAGCATAAATAGGGGTATTTCGTCTTTATTAACTTTGTGGGGAGGGGAGAATGGAGGCAAGTATTAAGTCTAAAAAATGCTAGGAGCAATTACGTTTTGTGGGTGGTTTGAAAAAAGGTACTTATTCAATATCCTGATAAACATACGCCTAGAAATGCTTAAGCATAAATAGGGAGATTGTGTTTTTCTGAACTTTCTGAGGGAGAGGAATGGAGGTAATTATTTAGTTTAAAAAATGCGATGAGGAAATGAGTTTTTTGGGTGGGGTGAAAAATGGTACTTATTCAATAACCCGTTAAATATACGACTACAAATGCCTAATCATTAAAATGGATAGTACTTTTTTCAGATATATCTGGGGAGGGGGAATGGATGCAAGTACTTAGTTTAAAAAATGCAAGGAATACTATAGTTTTTTGTGTGGTCTGAAAATGGTATTTATTAAAGGTCCCGGTAATCATTAGAATACAAAAACACCTGAATAAGCATGAATACTGTTTTCTTATGAGCAATTTGAGGGAGAGTAATGTAGGTAAGTATTAAGTTTAAAAAATGATTGAAGGAATAGAGTTTTTGTGGGTAGCTTTGAAAAATGGCACCCACTAAACATTCTGATTAACACTATACTATAATCACTCCAGCATAAATAGGGGGAATGTGTTCTTACGAATTATTTGGGGGTGAGGAATGGAGGCAAGTACTTAGTTTAAAAATGCTAGGAGGAATTGAGTTTCGTGGGTAGGGTGAAAAATGGTACTTATTCAATATCCTGGTAAACATATGACTAGAAATGCATCAGCAAAAATATGGGTATTGCGTGTTTCTGAACTTTAAGTGCAGAGGAATGGAGGTAATAATTTAGTTTATAAATTGAAAGGATGAATCGAGAATTGCAGGTGGTGTGACATATTGCATTTATTTAAGGACCTGGTGAATATACGACTAAAAGTGCTTCAGCATAAACAGCGGTATAGTTTTTTTCAGAACATCTTGGGGAGGGAAGGAATGAAAGTAAGTATGCAGTTTAAAAAATGCTAGGAGGACTTGAGTATTGTGTGGTTTACTGCTAACGATCCTGCTTGACAGATATTTTTTTTTATTGTATTTTATAGCTATTAGCCAAGGGTTGCTCTGTGTTTTTTCACTCACTAGTAAATTTTTGTCAGAGTTTTATTGTTTCTGTTTAATTATTTTCAGTGTAAGTCAATATAATTACCTCATTCTTTTATTCTAACTTAACTTTTACGAATAAGACTTCTAGAATATGAATTCATTCCCTTGACTAAATCAGTTTATTCATGTAAAATGGTGAACAAAAGACTATAAATTCTCCGTATTATTCTTCTTCTTCATTTTATCTAGCTAAACGTTGCGCTGTGTCTGTCACACCAACTAGTACATATTTATGGGTCTTTTATTTATTCCGTTCAATTATTTTCAGTATAAACCAATATAATGCTAGTGGGAGTAAAATTGGTAGTTATTTACTACCCAGTAAAAAGGTTACTTTATCTGCTTCATTAGAAGTAAGTTATTGCTAATGATACCTCCACGAACGATATTTTTATGGCTCTAACAATTGCACTCTATGCATGCCCAGAGAAACGATGTTTTTTTTTCGCTATTGCCCTATGGCTAGTAATCAACACTACCTAGTTTGTTTCATGTATTAAATCAGTGTTTTTTACACAGTGGAACGATAAACACATAACTAATATCTCTAAAAAAGTGAAGATGGAGCATTTTAATAAAGTGTGTTCACATAACAAGGTTATTGTAGCATCTGTAGCATTGAATGCCAACAAGAATAAGTATTTAAACTATGAAACAAGTACAAGTGGAAGCACTATTGGAAATGTATGCATGCATTGTCATGACAGTAAGGAATTAAATTTCTTTGGAATACCGAAAAAATTCAACTCTTATGTTGGTGGTTATGCGAGATTGAGATCTCCAGAGATGATTGCACTCAAAGAGAATGCCAACATAAAAATAATCGTTGATGATAGAGGACAACTCCTTCCTACTGTTGCAGGTTACACATTACCTACTGATACATCCAATCGTCACCTTTCGGGTATTAGCATTCAATGGAAGATCAATAAAAGAAAGGCCTACTCTTCTACTAATATCGTAAACCATATCTTGTCTACGTGCCGAAACTGTTACCTCTGTAAAAATAATGTGATAATAGACAGTAAAATTGCCAGAAAAATAAAAATGGCTTTGTCAGAAAATATCGCTATGGAATATAGAGCTGAATCGATGAAAAACAAAGCACCAACAAATGTTACTGCCGTTGATGAAATCGTCAATGAAGCAAGTACTACCAAGGACGAAAAGTATATTGAGCCTGTTGATGAGGCACCAGTAAAAATTGTGTATGACTCTAAATGGAATAGTGATTATTCTACTGATTACGAACTAAGAGAAGACAATAGCTATAATATCAAGAGAGAACATGGTGAACCATTTTATGGAACAGATTCAAAATGTCCAAAGTTAATCATTGATATTAATAATGTATCGTAATATATTTTTTGTATTAATATTCTACATAGCATTATTTCATTAAAAATATATTATGCATTACATTGTTATGTGTTCATTATGTTTAGAGTAAGCTAGCATATCAAAAGATTAGAATGTTTAATAAAACGTCAGAGATGCAAGAAAAGGAGTTTGGATGAATCTATTGTCAGACACGGTGGAAAATCTTAACAAAATCTTGGTATCAGAATTAACTAATTATTTAACATCATCTTTTATTGGATATGTCATTATGAAAAAATTATAAGTAAGTAAGTAACAAATTCTTTCTTGAATTCATCTGTTGGATACGCAATAAAGAACTTTAATTAAGGAAATTATGAAAAAAAATTGTAAGTAAGTAACAAACTCTTTCTTGAAGTCACCTCTTGGATACACAATGCAGAAATTTCATTTAAGAAATTATCAAAAATTCTAAGAAAGTAGCAAAATCTTTCTTGAATTCACCTCCTGGATTAATAAAAAAGACATTTCATTCAAGAAATTATGACAAAATTCTAAGTAAGTAAAATAGTCTTTATTTAAGTCACCTATTATATACTCAATGCAGAAATCTAATTTCAGAAATAAAGAAAAAAATGTAAGCGAGTAACAAACTCTTTCATGAAGTCACCTCTTGAATACACAATGCAGAAACTTCATTTAAGAAATTATGAAAAAAATGTAAGTAATTAAGTAACAAACTCTTTCTTGAAGTTACCTCTTGGATACACAATACAGAACTTTCATTAAAGAAATTATGAAAAAATTGTAAGTAAGTAGCAAATTTTTTCTTGAATTCACCGGCTGGATAAACAAAAAGACATTTTGTTCAAGAAATTATGACAAATTCTAAGTAAGTAACAAACTCTTTATTGTTTTAACGACTTAGATCCACGATGTAGAAATTTAATTCAAGAAATTATGAAAAAATTCTCAGTTAGTAACAATTTCTTTCTTGAAGTCAACTCTTGGATACACAATACGGAAATTTCATTCAAGAAATTATGAAAATGTTTACGTGCGCGCACGTAACCTCGTCTAAATTAACCTTAAAAAATGAAATAAAGCTATGTCGACTTTGCATGTGTCTCTCACTATGTATACGCCGTCGCGGTGTGTAACCAATCACCAATCAAGTTATCGTATATTGAGCAACCTCCGCTGTCTCTGATTGGCCCCTAAAAATGGGGTGTTGTCTAAAAAACCAGTCTGGTTGAAAAAGTGGAGTTGAAACAAACTTGTGTGGGGAATCCCCGTTCGTACTGTTCACTTTTTTTGCAATGTATAGGAACCAGTGGGTAATCCCTGCTTGTTTGGACATGTACTAAGGAAAGGCAAGCAAATACCATGTAGTTTCAAAACGTATTTAATCACGTGTGGAGGTCCCATAGAATAAAATTTCTGTATTGTGCATGCAAACGGTGAATACAAGAATAAGTTTTTTACTTACTTATAATTTTCTCATAATTTCTTGAATTAAATGTCTTTTTTTGTATCCAAGAGGTGAAGTCAATAAAGAGTTTGTTACTTACTTTCCTTTTTTTTATAATATATTTTATAAAATATACGCATTGTGCATCTAATAAGGGAACTCACAAAAGAGATTTTTACTTACCTAAAATTTTTTACAAGTTTTTTGTCTAAAATTTTCGTATCATATTGCGTATTCAAGAGTGGACTTCAAGAAAGAGATTGTTACTTAGAATTTTCTCATAATTTCTTGAATTATATTTCCGTATTAGATATCCAAGAAATGTATTCAAGAAAGATTTTGTCACTTATTTACAATTTTTTTTATAATTTCTTGAATGAAATATCTGTATTGTGCATCCAAGAGGAGAATTCAAGAAACAGTTTGCTACTTACTTACATTTTTTTCATAATTTCTTGAGTGAAATTGCTGTATTGTCTGTCCAGGAAGCGAGTTCAAGAACGAGTTTGTTTGCAATGTTTTTCATAGTTTCCTGAATTAAATTTCTGTATTGCGCAACCCAATGGCGAATTCAAGAAAGGGTTTGTTACTTATTTAGAATTTTGTACTAATTTCTTGAATGAAATGACTTTTTTGTTTATCCAAGAGATGAATTCAAAAAAGAATTTGTTACTTACTTACTTAAAATTTTTTCAAAGTTTCTTAAATGAAGTTTCTGCATAGTGTATCCAAGATGCGACTTCAAAAATGATTTTGTTACTTGCTTACAAATATTCTCACAATTTATTGAATGATATTTCCTTATTGTGCATCCAAGAGTTGACTTCAAGAAAGAAATTGTTACTTACTGAGAATTTTTTCATAATTTTTTGAATTAAATTTCTACATCGTGTAACTAAGTCGTGAAAACAATAAAGAGTTTGTTACTTACTTAGAATTTTGTCTTAATTTCTTGAACGAAATATATTTTTGTTTATAAAGCCGGTGACTTCAGGAAAGAATTCGCTACTTAGTTACAATTTTTTCATAATTTTCTTTTATGGAGTTTCTGCATTATGCACCCAAGAGGTGAGTTCAGGAAAGAATCTGTCACTTACTTACTTACAATTTATTTATAGTTTCTTAAATGAAGTTTCTGAATTGTGTATCCAAGAGGTGACTTCATGAAAGAGTTGGTTACTTGCTTAGAATTTTTTTTTAATTTCTTAAATAAGATTTCTACATTGTCTATATATGAAGTAACTTCAAGAATGAGTTTGTTACTTACTTAGAATTTTTTCATGATTTCTTGAATGAAATGTCTTTTTTATTAATCCAAGAAGCGAATTCAAGAAAGAATTTACCAGTTACTTGCAATTTTTTATAATTTTTTAAATTAAATTTCTGCATTGTGTATCCAAGAAGTGACTTCAAAAAAGAGTTTGTTACTTGCTTACAATTTTTTCATAATTTCTTGAGTGAAATTTCTGTATTGTCTGTCCAGGAAGTAAGTTCGAAAAAGGGTTTGTTTGCAATGTTTTTCATAATTTCCTGAATGAAATTTCAGTATTGTACAACCCAAAAGCGAATTCAAGGAAGGGTTTGTTACTTATTTAGAAATTTGTCATAATTTCTTGAATGAAATGACTTTTTTTTTATCCAAGAGGTGAATTCAAAAAAGAATTTGTTACTTACTTACTTACAATTTTTTCACAGTTTCTTAAATGAAGTTTCTGCATTGTGTATCCAAGAGGTGACTTCAGAAATGAGTTTGTTACTTACTTACAAATATTTTCATAATTTCTTGAATGAAATTTCCGTATTGTGTATCCAAGAGTTGACTTCAAGAAAGAAATTGTTACTAACTGAGAATTTTTTCATAATTTCTAGAATTAAATTTCTATATCGTGTATCTAAGTCGTTAAAACAATAAAGAGTTTGTTACTTACTTAGAATTTGTCATAATTTCTTGAACAAAATGTCTTTTTGTTTATCCAGCCGGTGAATTCAAGAAAGAATTTGCTACTTACTTACAATTTTTTCATAATTTCTTTAATGAAATTTCTGTATTGTGTATCCAAGAGGTGAGTTCAAGAAAGAATTTGTTACTTACTTACTTACATTTTTTTCATAGTTTCTTAAATGAAGTTTCTTCATTGTGTATCCATGAGGTGACTTCAGGAAAGAGTTTGTTACTTGCTTACAATTTTTTCATAATTTCTTAAATGAAATTTCTACATTGTGTATCCAAGAAGTAACTTCAAGAAAGAGTTTGTTACTTACTTAGAATTTTGTCATAATTTCTTGAATGAAATGTCTTTTTTATTAATCCAAGAGGTGAATTCAAGAAAGAATTTGCTACTTACTTGCAATTTTTTATAATTTCTTAAATGAAATTTCTGCATTATGTATACAAGAAGTGAATTCAAGAAAGATTTTGTTAATTAATTACAATTTTATTTCAAAATTCCCTTAATTAAATTTCTATATTGCGTACCCAACAGATGAATTCAAGAAAGAGTTTGTTACTTACTTACTAAAAATTTTTTCATAATGACATTTCCAATAACGGATGTTAATAAATAATTTATTCATTCTGATGCCAAGATTTTGTCAATATTATCCCATGTGTCTGATAATAAATTTATCCAAATTCCTTTTCTTACATCTCCGACGTTTTATTAGACATTCTAAACGTTTGATATGCTAGCTTACTCTAAAAATAATGAACACATAACAATGTAATGCATAATATATTTTTAATGAAATAATGTTATGTAGAATATTAATACAAAAAATATATTATGATACATTATTAATATCAATGATTAACTTTGGACATTTTGAGTCTGTTCCATAAAATAGTTCACCATGCTCTCTCTTGATATTATAGCTATTGTCATCTCTTAGTTCATAATCAGTAGAATAATCATTATTCCATTTTGAGTCATACACAATTTTTACTGGTGTCTCATCAACAGGCTCAATATGCTTTTCGTCCTTGGTATTATTTGATTCATTGACTGTTTGATCAATGGCAGTAACGTGTACTGGTGCTTTGTTTTTCATCGATTCATCTTTATATTCCATAGTGATATTTTCTGACAATGCCCTTTTTATTTTTCTGGCGATTTCACTGTCTATTATCACATTTTTTTTTTACACAGGTAACAGTTTCGGCACGTAGACAAGATATGGTTTACGATATTAGTAGAAGAGTAGGCCTTTCTTTTATTGATCTTCCGTTGAATGCTAATACCCAAAAGGTGACGATTGGATGTATCAGTAGGTAATGTGTTACCTGCAACAGTAGCAAGGAGTTGTCCTCTATCATCAACAATTATTTTTATGTTGGCATTCTCTTTGAGTGCAATCATCTCTGGAGATCTCAATCTCGCATAACCACCAACATAAGAGTTGAATTTTTTCAGTATTCCAAAGAAATTGAATTCCTTACTGTCATGACAATGCATGCATACATTTCCAATAGTGCTTCCACTTGTACTTGTTTCATAGTTTAAATACTTATCCATGTTGGCATTCAATGCTACAATAACCTTGTTATGTGAACAAACTCTATTAAAATGCTCCATCCTCACTTTTTTAGAGATATTAGTTATGTGTTTATCGTTCCACTGTGTAAAAAATACTGATTTAATACATGCAATAGACTAGGTAGTGTCGATAACCGGCCATAGAGCAATAGTGGGAAAGCCACATCTTGTCTCTGGACAAGCATAGAGTACAATTGTTAGAGCCATAAAAATATCTGTCGAGGAGGTATCATTAGCAATAACCTACTTCTAATGAAGCATATCAAGTCACCTGTTTACTGGGTACTAAATAACTACCATTTTTACTCCCCCTAGCAAAATATTGGCTTACACTGAAAATAATTGAACGGAAAAAATAAAAGCCCGTTAAATATTTACTAGTTGATGGGACAAACACAGCGCAGCGTTTAGCTAGATAAGAAGAAGAAGAAGAAGAATACGGAGAATTAATAGTCTTTTGTTCACCATTTTACATGAATAAACCGATTTAGTCGAGGGAATGAAACCATATTCTAGAAGTCCTATTCCTACAAGTTAAGTTAGAATAAAAGAATGAGGTAATTATATTGGCTTAAACTGAAAATAATTGAACAGAAAAAATAAAACCCAGATAAATATTTACTAGTTGGTGTGACAAACACAGAGCAACCTTTGGCTAATAGCTATAAAATACAATAAAACAAATATCTGTCAAGGAGGTATCATTAGCAATAAACCCCACAAAACTCAATTCCTCCTAGCATTTTTTTAACTAAATACTTGCCTCCATTCCCTCCCTCCCCAGAAAGTTCATAAAGACACAATACCCCTGTTAATGCTGAAGTATTTCTAGTCGTATGTTTACCAGGATATTGAATAAGTATCATTTTTAACCACACCCACAAAACTCAATTCCTCCTAGCATTTTTTAAACTGAATTATTACCTCCATTCCCCTCCTCTTAAAGTTCGGAAGGACGCGATACCCATATTTATGCTGATGCATTTCTAGTCGTATGTTTACCAGGATATTGAATAAGTACCATTTTTCACCCCTAGTCACAAAACTCAATTCCTCCTGGTATTTTTTAAACTAAATACTTGCCTCCATTCCTCTCCCCCAGAAAGTTCAGAAAAACGCAATCCCCCTATGTATGCTGAAGCATTTCTAGTCTTGTGTTTACCAGGATATTTAATAGGTACCATTTTTCAAAGCATCCACGAAACTCAATTCCTCCTATCATTTTTTAAACTAAATACGTTCCTCTATTCCCCTCTCAGCAGAAAGTTCATAAAGACGAAATACCCCTATTCTTTCTGAAGTATTTTTAGTCTTATGTTTATCAAATTATTCAAGATGTAACCTTTGTCACCCCACCCCAAACTACTCAAGCGTTCCTCGCATTTTTTAAACTAAATACTTCAGTATAGATATCGCCACCAGAAAGTGCGTACGGACGCAAGACCCAAATTTATGCTGAAGCATTTCTAGTCGTATGTTTACCAGGATATTGAATAAGTACCATTTTTCACACCACCCACAAAACTCAATTCCTCCTAGCATTTTTTAAACTTAATACTTGCCTCCATTATTCCCCCCCCCCCCAGAAAGTTAATAAAGACACAATATCCCCATTTATGCTGAGGTATTTCTAGGTGTATGTTTAACAGAATATTTAACAATTATCATTTTTCACACCACCCACAAAACTTATTTCTTCCTAGCATTTTTTAAACTAAATACTAGCATTCATTCTCCCCCCCCCCGAAAGTTAATAAGGACGCAATACCCCTATTTATGCTGAGGCATTTCTAGTCGTATGTCTACCAGGATATTAATAAGTACCATTTTTCACCCCACCCCCAAAACTCAAGTCCTCCTAGCATTTTTTAACTAAATACTTTCATCCATTCCCCCCTCCCCAGAAAGTTCAGAAAGACGCAATACCCCTATTTATGCTGAAGCATTTCTAGTCGTATGTTTACCAGCAAATTTAATAAGTACAATTTTTCAACCCACCCACAAAACGAAATTCCTCCTAGCATTTTTAAACTGAATATTTGCCTCCCTTCCCCACCCCCAGACAGTTCATAAAGTCGTAAAACCCCTATTTATGCTGAAGCATTTTTAGTGGTATGTTTACCATGACATTTAATAATTTCCACTGTTCACCCCAAACACAAAACTCAAGCTCGCCTAGCCATATTTAAACTTATGATTTGACGCCAGTCCCCCCTCCCCAGGACTTACAGAAGTATGCAAAAACCCTATATATTATGATGTATTTGTAGTTATTCTTTCACCGAATGCTTTACTAAGTGAAATTGTTCACACTACCCCCAATACTCAAAGTTCCAACTTAATACACAAATTCCTTTTATTCAAATCCCAACCACAAATCAAGTTATCGTATTGAGAATTACAAAAATCATGGTCTTAATCATCAACCTTTTGTTTTAATAGCTCAGATAACACATTATGAAACTTGTATTAAAAAAGGGACTCTGTAATTATACCCACATGTTGTGTTTAGAGTTGAAATTAGATTTTTTTTGATAATATGGAAAAAGGGGAATTTTTTGAATGAAGTAACTAAAATTAATGAATTATGGTCGTAACAGAGCTGTGGAGGAGGGAGTTTTTGTTTTACATAATAGAAAAAGGCATACTTAGCGTTTTCTAACGAGTATACATGTCATATTTTAGAGTTTTGTATTGTTGGAGGGGAGGGGGGCTAAGTCCCCCTGAAATTTGAAGGTACTAGTAAATGCTTTTATCTGGAAATTAAATTCTAATGCACGAACATATTATACGAAATTTCAAGGCCGAATAAAAACGGATGTTGAGTTACATAATTTCATGCGTGCTCCCAAAACATGATTGACTACTTTATAACATACCAGTTTTTTAAGAAAAAAAATTAGCACGTGAACTGATGACGTACATTCATTGTGCAATTCTTATAAAAAAAAAACAGAAAAAAAACCTGTCTGTTTAAATTATATTATTACGATCAAACTCTCAAAACATGTTTGACTACATTATACCTTGCCAAATAACCAGTCTGGTAATCTGCCTTGGAAAGGCACCATGGAACGTGCCGTACGCAAATAACATGGGTATTCCTAGTGCCGTACGTAAATCCAGACGATGCATTCTACTTACACTGAACAAAATGACTATCTCAAAATTTTAATTGGATGTTTTTGGGGGAATGATGGGCGTGGGGGGGATAGTTTCCTTCCAATTACTTTCAACTATTGAAAAGGGTATAAGCCCTTTGAATTTCCAATTGAAAGAGCCTTTTTTGAAGTTTCTATGACAACACCTTCTATAAAAACCTTATATGCCCCCAGTACATAACTTAAAACCCTTGCCCTGAGGGTCGTGGGGGAGTTTCCTCCTCAAAAACATATTTTCTATCTGAAATCAACGCCGGTGAACAAAATGGCTATCTCAAAATTTTGATTGGATGTTTTTGGAGAAATTATTGGCGTGGAGGGGGGGGGCTAATTGCCCTCCAATCCCTTTCGACTATTAAAGAGGGCACTAGCCCTTTGAATTTCCAATCGAAGGAGCCTGTTTTGAAGTTTCTACGACAATGCCTTCTATAAATACCTTATATGCCCCCTGGCATATTTTAAAACTCTTTTCCTGAGGGTTTTGGGGGAGTGTCCTCCTCAAAAATATATTTTCTATCTGGAAATCAACTACGCTGAACAAAATGGCTTGGGGGAATGATGTGTTTGGGGGAATGATGGGCGTGGAGGGCTACTTGCCCTCCAATCATTTCGACTATTAAAAAGGGCACTAGAACTCTCGATTTCCAATCGAATGAGCCCCCTTTGAAGTTTCTACGACAACTCCTTCCGTATGAAGTGCCTCTGGGAAAAAAATGATAAATAATAAAACATTGGAGCTGTATGGCCTTTACTATAGGCAACGCTACAGCGTTGCCTCTGATGCCTGGAGGGAATATACAACTGTTGTGGAAAGGATACTCGTATAAATTTCAGAGAGGGCTCATTTGATTGGAAATTAGAAGTTCTAGTTCAGTTTTTAAGAGTCAAAAGATATCGGAGGGCAACTAGCCCCCCCTCAAGGCTGTTTTTCATCAAACCCATCCGATAAGAACTTTGAGATAACCATTTTTTTTAAATAGTTCAAAGATCACATAATGAAAACTCCGGGGTCGACAAAACCCCTCAGACCCAGAGACAGGCGTTGTAAGTAATGCTCTGTGGGTATATATAGTTCTTATGGAAGGGATTCTCGTATAAACTTCGGAGAGGGCTCATATGATTGGAAACTGAAAGTTCTCGTTCACTTTTTAAGGGTCAAAAGAGATCGGAGGGCAACTAGCCCGCCTCTCCATTTTCCTCAAACCCATCCAATAAGAACTTTTAGAGACGCATTTTTTTCAAAATGGTTCAAAGATAATATAACGAAAATTCCGGGGTCGACACAAGTAGAAAGTGTAATATGGATTCTATAGAGGCCATAGGAAGCACTGAAGCGCATCAAGTTGAATGAACGTTATCTAGGTCACCCCCTAGGGCACTCTTGAGGATGAATGAACATTATCTAGGTCATTCTCTATTATACTTCTATAGAGGCCATAGGAAGCACTGAAGCGTATCAAGTTGAATAAACTTTATCTAGGTAACCCCCTAGGGCACTCTCGAGGTTGAACGAACTTTGTCATGGTCATTCTCTATTATACTTCTATAGAGGCCAAAGGAAGCACTGAAGCGTATCAAGTTGAATGAACTTTATCTAGGTCATTCCCTAGGGCAGTCTTGAGGTTGAACGAACTTTATCTAGGTCATTCTCTGTTATACTTCTATAGAGCTCTTAGGAAGCACTGAAATGTATCAAGTTGAATGAACTTTATCTAGGTCACCCCCTAGGGCACTCTTGAGGTTGAACGACCTTCATCTAGGTAATTCTCCATTATACTTTGTGTAGAGAACTAGGAACCACCGAAGCGTATTAATTTGAATGAACTTGATCTAGGCCATCCCTGAGGGAACCCTTGAGGTTGAACGACCTTTATCTAGGTCATTCTCTATTATACTTTGCGTAGAGAACTAGGAACCACCGAAGTGTATTAATTTGAATGAAATTGATGTAGGCCATCCCTGAGGGAACCCTTGAGGTTGAACGACCTTTATCTAGGTCATTCTCTAATATACTTTGCGTACAGCACTAGGAACCACTGAAGCGTATCAAGTTGAATGAACATTATCTAGGTCAACCCCAAGGGCACTCTTTAGGTTGAGCGACCTTTATCTAGGTCATCCTCTATTATAATTTGCTTACAACACAAGGAACCACTGAAGCGTATCAAGTTGAATGAACTTTTTCTAGATCATCCCCTGGGGTACTGAGGTTGAATGACCTTTATCTAGGTCATTCTCTATCAAGGTTCCATTTTGCGGGGACGTATATGAACTACTGAAACTTATCAAGTTGAATGAACAAAAACTGTCAAAGAGTTTGATAACTTCTAGCTTAAAGGCATCTCCTCGGGTTTGGTTAAGAATGCATCTTGGGATAATTACAGAACTGTGAATGATGAAAAGTTGTAACATTTATCTAATAAATAATTATATTTGTGAAAAAGGTATAGCATTAGCGAATTGGACTTTGTGAACGATCTTAATTGTTGCTTGAATAATAGGAGTCAGAATGATCCTAATATGTGATCGGATTGTATGAAGGAAGGAAAAAAAAGGGTTAAACTGATTACCATTTAAGGTATCCCTGAAGGGGTTGTTAACTCATATTCAATTTATTATAAATTTGGAATAGCATCAATCTATGGGAATGGTTAACGATGATAAAATGGCCATGTTAGTTGACCAAGCTTTACATCACCGATGTGTTCTGTATAATACACAAGTACCGTTTGAACAGTGTCGCCAATATAAAATATGGTCTAACGTTATAGTATACTAAAAAGTTGATACTAATAGAGATGTAGATGTCAAAATAAGAATTTTAATAATGAAATTCAGAACAACCCTTTGAAATCCTTGCATTATTTTTTTAACATGATAACATGATTTTTCTTTATTTTTTTAACTAATTTTTTTTAGACTTTGAAATTACTCAACCTTTTTTTCGCAATCATTTGTCAGATACGTCGGATAACAATGACAAAATCTATGTATTAGAATAAAAAAATTCTTTATCAACATCTTTTGTCGCGTACGTCAGAGAAAATGGATAAAATCTAAGTATCAAAGTGAATAAATTCATTATCAACATCCTTTGTCGGATATGTTTGATAAAATTGACAAAATCTAAGTATCAAAGTGATCAAATTCTGTATCAGCATCCCTTTCTCGGATACAAGGGATAAAATTGAAAAAATCTAAGTATAAGAGAGGATAAATGCTTTGTCTACCTCATTTGACGGATATGTCGGATAGAATTGACAAAATCTAAGTATCAGAGTGATTAAATTCTATATCAACATCTCTTTCTCGGATACATGTGATAAAATTGACAAAATATAACTATCAGAGTGAATAAATGCTTTATCAACATCCTTTAAATGCATTATCAACATAATTTGTCGGGATTATCGGATAAAATTAACAAAATCTAAGTCTCAGATTGATTAAATTATATATCAACATCCATTTCTCGAATACATGGGATAAAATTGACAAAATCTAAGTGTCAGAATGAATATTTTTTTTATCAACATCTTTTGTCAAATACAACTAATATAATTGAGAAAATATAAATATCAGAGTGGAATAAATGCTTTATCAGCATCCTTTCTCAGATATTTTGGATAAAAGTGACAAAATCTAAGTATCAGAGTGAATAAAGGTATCATCAACATCCTTTGTCAGGTATGTTGTATAAAATTGACAAAATCTAAGTATAAGAGTCATTAAATTCTATATCAACATCCTTTTCTCGGATACATAGGATAAAATGGACAAAGTCTATGTCTCAGAGTGAATAATTCAGAGTGAATAAATTCTATATCAACATCCTTTTCTCGAATACATGGGATAGAATTGACAAAATCTAACTGTCAGATTGAATAATTTCTTGTATCAACATCTTTTGTCAGATACAATGAATATAATTGACAAGATCTAAATATCAAAGTGAATAAATGCTTATGATATCAGCACCCTTTGTCAGATATGGTGGATAAAATTGACAAAATCTATGTGTCAGAGTGAATAAATTTTTTTCAGCATCCTCTGTCATATATATCAAATATAATTGACAAAATCTAATTATCAGAATGAATAAGTGCCTTATCAGCATTCTTTGTCAGATATTTCGGATAAAATTGACAAAAACTAAGTTTTAGAGTGAATAATTTTTTTTCATGATCATCCTCTGTCAGATACATCGGATAAAATTGACAAAATTTAAGCATCAGATTGAATAAATGCATTATCTACATAATTTTTCGGATATCTCGGATAAAATTGACAAAATCTAAGTGTTAGAGTGAATAAATTCATTATGAACATCGTTTGTCGGATATGTCAGATAAAATTGACAAAATCTAAGTATCAGAGTGACTAAATTCTATATCAACATCTCCTTCTGGGATACATGGGATAAAATTGACAAAATCTAAGCATCAGAGTGAATAAATGCCTTATCAATATCCCTTAAATGCATTACCAACATTATTTGTCGGATATATCGGATAAAATTGACAAAATCTAAGTATCAGATTGATTAAATTCTATATCAACACCTCTTTCTCGAATAAATGGGATAAAACTGACAAAATCTAAGTGTCAGAGTGAATAATTTTTTTATCAACATCTTTTGTCAGATACAACGAATATAATTGACAAAATATAAATATCACAGTGAATTAATGCTTTATCAGCATCGTTTGTCGGATCTCAAAATTTATTCACTCTGACACTTATATTTTGTCAATTTTATCCACCATATCCGACAAAGGATGACGATAAAGCATTTATTCAATCTTATAAATAGATTTTGTCAATTATATTTGATGTATCTGACAAAAGATGTTGATAAAAAAAATCATTCACTCTGACACTTAGATTCTGTCAATTTTATCCAACATATCCGACAAAGGATGCTGATAAAGCATTTATTCACTCTGATATTTAGATTTTGTCAATTATATTCGTTGTATCTGACAAAAGATGTTGATAAAAAAAAATTCACTATGACACTTAGATTTTGTCAATTTTATCCCATATATTCGAGAAAGGGGTGTTGATATACAATTTAATCAATCTGATATTTAGATTTTGTCAATTTTATCCGACATATCCAACAAAGGATGTTCATAATGAATTTATTCACTCTAATACTTAGATTTTGACAATTTTATCCGAGATATCTGACAAATGATGTAGATAAAGCATATATTTAATCTGATACTTAAATTTTGTCAATTTTATCCGATGTATCTGACAGAGGATGTTGATGAATAAACTTGTTCACTCTAACACTTAGATTTTGTCAATTTTATCCGATATATCCGACAAAGGATGCTGATAAAGCATTTATTCACTCTGATACATAGATTTTGTCAATTATATTTGATGTATCTGACAAAACATGTTGATAAAAAGAATTTATTCACTCTGACACTTAGATTTTGTCAATTTTATCCAACATATCTGACAAAAGATGCTGATAAAGCATTTATTCACTCTGACATTTAGATTTTGTCAGTTATATTCGCTGTATTTGACAAAAGATGTTGATAAAAAAAATTATTCACTCTGACACTTACATTTTGTCAATTTTATCCCATGTATTCGAGAAAGGGATGTTGATATTGAATTTAGTCAATCTGATACTTAGATTTTGTTAATTTTATCCGATATATCCGACAAATGATTTTTATAATGCATTTATTCACACTTGTGCTTAAATTTTGTCAATTGAATCCCATGTATCCCAGAAAGAGATGTTGATATACAACTTAATCACTCTGATACTTATATTTTGTCAATTTTATCCGACATATCTGACAAAGGAAGTTGATAATGATTTTATTCACTCTGATACTTAGATTTTGTCCATTTTATTCGAGATATCGGACAAATGATGTAGATAAGGCATTTATTCAATCTGATACTTAGATTTTGTCTATTTTATCCGATGTATCTGACAGAGGATGTTGATGAAAAAATTAATTCACTCTAACGCCTAGATTTTGTCAATTTTATCCGACTTATCTGACAAAGGATTCTGATAAAGCATCTATTCACTCTGATACTTAGATTTTGTCAATTATATTTGTTGTATCTGACAATTTTATCCGACATATTCGACAAAGGATGTTGATAATGAATTTATTCACTCTGTTACTTAGATTTTTTCAATTTTATCCGAAATATCTGACAAATGATGTTGATAAAGCATTTATTAAATCTGATACTTAGATTTTGTCATTTTATCCGATGAATCTGACTGAGGATGTTGATAAAAAAAATTATTCACTGTAACACTTAGATTTTGTCAATTTTATCCGACATATCCAACAGAGGCTCCTCATAAAGCATTTATTCACTCTGATACATAGATTCTGTCAATTATACTTGATGTATCTGACGAAAGATGTTGATAAAAAGAATTATTCACTCCGACACTTAGATTTTGTCAATTGTATCCCAGAAAGAAATGTTGATATAGAATTTAATCACTCTGATACTTAGATTTTGTCAATTTTATCCGACATATCCGACAAAGGATGTTGATAATGAATTTATTCACTCTGATACATAGATTTTGTCAATTTTATCCGAGATATCCGACAAATGATGTTGATAAAGCATTAATTCAACCTTATACTTATATTTTGTGAATTTTATCCGATGTATCTGACAGAGGATGTTGATGTAAAAAATTTATTCAATCTAACACTTAGTTTTTGTCAATTTTATCCGACATATCTGACAAAGGATGCTTATAAAGCATTTATTCACTCTGATACATAGATTTTGTCAATTTTATCCTAGATATCCGACAAATGATGTTGATAAAGCATTAATTCAACCTTATACTTATATTTTGTGAATTTTATCCGATGTATCTGACAGAGGATGTTGATGTAAAAAATTTATTCAATCTAACACTTAGTTTTTGTCAATTTTATCCGATATATCCGACAAAGGATGCTGATAAAGCATTTATTCACTCTGATACATAGATTTTGTCAATTATATTTGATGTATCAGGCAAAACATGTTGATAAACAAAATTTATTCACTCTGACACTTAGATTTTGTCAATTTTATCCATCACATCGGACATAGGATGCTAGATTTTGTCAATTTTTTCCGAGATATCTGACAAATGATGTAGATAAAGCATTTATTCAATCTGATACTTAGATTTTGTCAATTTTATCCGATGTATCTGACAGAGGATTTTAATGAAAAAAAATTTATTCACTCTAACGCCTAGTTTTTGTCAATTTTATCTGACTTATCTGACAAAGGATTCTGATAAAGCACCTATTCACTCTGATACTTAGATTTTGTCAATTATATTTGATGTATCTGACAAAGGATGCTGATAAAGAAAAATTTATTCACTCTGATACTTTTATTTTGTAAATTTTATCTACCACACTCGACAAAGGGCGCTGATAAAGCATTTATTCACTCTTATATTTAGATTTTTCAATTATATTCGTTGTATCTGACAAAATATGTTGATAAAAAACTTATTCACTCTGACAATTATATTTTTTCAATTTTATCCCATGTATTCGAGAAAGGAATGTTGATATAGAATTTAATCAATCTGATATTTAGATTTTGTCAAATTTATCCAACATATCCGACAAAGGATGCTGATAAAGCATTTATTCACTCTGATATTTAGATTTTTTCAACTATATTCTTGTATTTGACAAAAGATGTTGATAAAAAAAATTAGTCAATATGACACTTAGATTTTGTCAATTTTATCCCATGTATTCGAGAAAGGGATTTTGATATAGAATTTAATCAATCTGATACTTAGATTTTGTTAATTTTATCCAATATACCTGATAAATGATGTTGATTATGCCCTTGGAGGTTGGGGATAGGGGACCTTTGGAGGTTGAGGTCCCTAGTGGTTAGGGTCATTGGTGCTTATGATCCGTGACGGTTAATATTCATATACATCTCACTACTTGATTTGCAAGGATTTCTAAGGATTGTTCTCAATTTCATTATTAAAATTCTTTTCTTGACATCTACATCTCTATTAGTATCAACTTTGTAGTGTACAATAACGTTGGACCGTATTTTATATTGACAACACTGTTCAAACGGCACTTGTGTATTATACAGAACACATCGGTGAAGTAAAGCTAGGTCAACTCACAGGGCCATTTTATCATCGTTAACCATTCCCGTAGATTGATGCTATTGCAAATTTATAATAAATTTATAACAATTTATAATAAATATGAGTTAACGACCCCTTCATGGCTACCTTAACTGGTAATCAGTTTAACCCTTTTTTACCACCTTCATGCAATCCGATCAGTAATTAGGATCATTCTCACCCCTATTATTCAATCCACAATAATGATCTTTCATAAAGTCCAATTCGCAAATGCTATACCTTTTTCGTAAATATAGTTATTTTTTAGGTAAATGTTACAATTTTTCATCATTCACAGTTCTGTAATTATCCCATGATGCATTCTTAACCAAATCTGATGAGACGCCTTTAAGCTGGACGCTATCAAAATCTTGGACAGGTTTTGTTCATTCAACTTGATACTTTTCAGTAGTTCCTATATGTGTCCGCAAAACGGAACCTCAATAGAGAATGACCTAGATAAAGGTCATTCAACCTCAAGAGTGCCCTAGAGGGTGACGCAGATTAAGTTCATTCAACTTGATACGCTTCAGTGGTTCCTAGGGTTGTAGGCAAAGTATAATGGAGAATGACCCAGATAAAGGTCGTTCAACCTCAAGAGTGCCCTAGGGGATGACCTAGATTAAGTTCATTCAACTTGATACGCTTCAGTGGTTCCTAGTGCTGTACGCAAAGTATAATAGAGAATGACCTAGATAAAGGTCGTTCAACCTCAACAGTGCCCTAGGGGGTGACCTATATAAAGTTCATTCAACTTGATATGCTTCAGTGCTTCCTATGGCCTCTATAGAAGTATAAAAGAGAATGACCTAGATATAGTTTGTTCAACCTAAAGAGTGCCCTAGAGGGTGACCTAGATAAAGTTCATTCAACTTGATACGCTTCAGTGCTTCCTATGGCCTCTATAGAAGTATAATAGAGAATGACCTAGATAAAGTTCGTTCAACCTAAAGAGTGTTCTAGGGGATGACCTAGATAAAGTTCATTCAACTTGATATGCTTCAGTGCTTCCTATGGCCTCTATAAAAGTATAAAAGAGAATGACCTAGATAAAGTTTGTTCAACCTCGAGAGTACCCTACGGGGTGACCTAGATAAAGTTCATTCAACTTGATACGCTTCAGTGCTTCCTATGGCCTCTATACAATCCATATGACACATTCTACTGACACAATCCTTCAGGGCCCGGGGTAAGCGTTGTAAGTTATGACTGGAGGGAATATACAACCGTTTTGGAACGGATGCTTGTATAAATTTCGGAAAGGGCTCATTTGCTTGGAAATTAGAAGTTCTAGTTCAGTATTTAAGAGTCAATAAAGATCAGAGGGCAACTATCCCCCACACCCCTTTTCTCCCAAATACATTCGATAAAAATTTTGAGATAGCCGTTTCGTTAAAAGTAGCTCAAAGGTCAGAATAAAAAGAAACTCAAGTGTCGACAAAACCATCCAGGGTCCGGGGCAGGCGTTGTAAGTTATGCCTTGGGGGCATTTAAATAAAAATTGAAAGTTCTAGTTCAATTTTTAAGAGTCAAAAGACATCGGAGGCCCCTCGCCCTGCCACGCCTTTTTTTCCCCAAACCCATCCAATACAACTTTTGAGATTCGATGCAACATTTGAGGCCATTTTTTTAAAATTTTTCAAAGTTCAGATAACAAAAACTCCAGTGTCGACACAAAATGTCAGGGTCTGGGGGACAGGCATTGTAAGCTATGCCCTGGGGCCTTATATGGTTCTTATGAAAAGGGATGCTGGTATAAACTTCAGAGAGGGCTCATTTGAATGAAAATTAAAATTTCAAGTTCATTTCCTCAGAGTGAAAAAGATCGGAGGGCAACTAGCCCCTCCCGCCCTCCATGCCTTTTGGTTTATCGGATGGATAAAACCTTCCGATAAAACTTGAGGTGACCATTTGTGAAAATTAGTTCAAACATCAGATATTAAAACTACGGGGTCGAAACAAACCCCATGGCCCAGGGACAGGCGTTGTAAGTTATACTCTGGGGGTAATAGAAGGGATGCTCGTATAAAATTTAGAGGGCTTATTTGATTTGAAATAGGAAGTTCTAGTTTCCTTTTAAAGAGTCAAAAGAGACCGAAGGGCACTTAGTCCCCCACCCATGCCCTTTTTTCCACAAACCCATCCGATAAACTTTTGAGATAGTCATTTCGATAAAAATAGTTCAAACATCAGATAATAAAAACTCCGAGGTTTACACAGACCCATTTTTTCATTTTGATTTTGTTACTTTGATACCAATTTCAATACTTTGATGAGCATTTGATTTTTTTTTAAGTTTGATTTTGAAATAAGAAATTTTATAAGACTTGAAACTTTTTGCAATGAAAAAAGAAAAAAAATTAATTAAAAAACTTTCCGAAAAATAAGTTTTTTCAAAGAAAAGTAAAAGCCATTTGAAATTTAAGCTCAGCAGATACAAATACCTGTTAAAATTCAAACTCAAAACGACCAGAAATTACTATTAAAGAATAAATGAAACCCAAAACAAACAGAAATTAAATAGACAATCATAACAAAACAAAACATACAAGGAGTAATAAAATAAATGAGTAAATAGATCTTAAAGCGAGTATTGCTTGGATTGAATATGAAAATCAAGCTTAAAACGAGCTTAAAATCAAGCTTTAACCAAAACGAACAGAAATTAAATAAACAATCATAGCAAAAATATACAACAAGTAATAATATAAATAAATAAATGGATCTTAAAGCACGTAATGCTTAAATTGAATATAAAAATCAAGCTTAAAACGAAAAAAATATTTTGCTATGGAAGCATAAATGAAACTTAAAACGAACAGAAATTAAATAAACAATCAATGCAAAAAAACATACAATAAATATTAGTGTAAATGAATAAATAAATCTTAAAACGAGTGAAACTTAAATTGAATATGCAAATCAAGCTCGAAACGAACAAAAATCACCACAAACAAAAGTTTGGGTAACGCCTCCTTCTCTCACTGTAAAAGTCAAAAACCTAATGCGTCATTGGCGCTTTACTGAAAACTATATGCGTCTTGAACAGTCTTGGAAACAGTGGCGGATCCAGGGGCCGTTAGGCGAACTATTAACGCAAGTTTATCGGATCAACCTATTTTGCTGCCCCCCCCCCCCCCTAAAAAATCTTGGATCTGTCCCTGCTTGGAAAATATGAACAACATCAAATTGAATATTTGATGTATGATGATATTAATTGTTGAACTTTTCAGTTCAAGAATTTTTTCACTGAAATTGTATTTTTATTTTCAATGCTGTAAGAACTGGAAAAGAAAATATTTGCAATATAATTCGTTTTCAGTTAAGCGCCAATTACGCAGTATGCTTTTGGTTTTTATTTACAGTTAAGGAAGGGAACAGTGTTCAAACTCTTGTTTGTAGTGGAACTATATTCGTCTTGAACAACTTTAGAAAGAACTAACAAATTAAACTGAATATTTGATGTATAATAATATTAATTGCTGAGAGCTCATCAGTTCAAAATTTACTATAATTTTAATATTTATTTTAAGAATGAATTAGAAAATAAAATATTTATAATAAAATTCGTTTTTAGTATAGCACCAATGACGCTGTCGGTTTCATACTTTTACAGCGAGAGAAGGGAATATTGACCAAGTTCATGTCCGTAGTGCCTTTTGTTCGTTTCAAGCTAAATATACATATGCAATTAAAGTCTTACTCGTATTAAGATTTATTTATTAATTTACATTAATTTCTATTGTATGTTTGTTTGCATTGATTGTTTTTTGATTTCTGTTCGTTTTAAGTTTCGTTTATACATCAATAGCAAAATATATTTTTCGTTTTAAGCTTGATTTTTATATTCAGTTTAAGCATTACGTGCTTTAAGATCTATTAATTCATATATATTATTATTTGTTGTATATTTTTGCTGTGATTGTCTATTTAATTTCTGTTTGTTTTGGTTTCATTTATTCTTTAATAGTAATTAATTAAAAAAGGTTTTTCCAGAAAATAAGTTTTTCAAAGAATAGTAAAGAACTTCATTAAACCAAAAATGAGCAAAAATAAAATCAAATAATCTACCAAGCGAGAAACTACCACAAATCAGCATCGATAAATAAATTAAACCACAAAACGAACAGTAATTACAATAAATAATCAAGTCAAACTCAAAACGAGCAGAAATTAACATGAGTAGGGCTCGAAATCCCCTATGCCTTCCCAGGGCAAGAACATAATTTGCACTTTACTGAAAAAATATAAACCGAATGATTTAACTTTTATAACTTCAATAGATAAAATAATATTAGCATTTGGATTACTAAATATCAATATATGTATATTAAACTGACAATGCACATTCATTTACCCTCAACATTGGAAATTAGCATTAGATGCCTTATTGGGAATTAGCAGTAACACAGTGTATTTTGATTTAACGTTAAGGCAACATTTAGTTTTTAAACATAATGGGTGTAATGGAAGGGTGGTGCGGGAGGGGGGCTAGTTTCTCTCCAATCACTTTTGACTATTAAAAAGGGCATTAGCCCTTTCTATTTTCAATCAAATGAACCCGTTTCGAAGTACCCTAGACAATTCCTTCCATACCAAGTTCCCTTGTCTAAACAAAAAAAGAAAATAATAGTAATACATTGTACCCCCATCGATCTTTACTATAAAAATGTCAAGGCTTCCAATCACTTTCGATTATTTTAAAAGGCAAAAGCCCTTTAAATTTTCAATTGAACGAGCCCTTTTTGAGTTTCTACGACAACACTTTCTACCAAAACCTCGTATGTCCCCAGGGCATAAATTTAAAACTCGCCCTGAGGGCTGTGAGGGGGTTGTCATCCTCAAAGACCTAATTTTTTGAACATTCAACTACGTTAAACAAAATAGTTATCTCAAAATTTTGATTGGGTGTGTTTGGGAAAATGGTGAGCGTGAGAGGGGCGTTAGTTGCTCTCCAATCACTTTCAACTATTAAAAAAAGGCACAATCCCTTTCAATTTCCAATCGAATGAGCACTTTTGAAGTTTCTATAAAGCTTTCAATAAAAACCTTATATGCCCCCAGGGCATAGCTAACAACCCTTGCCCTGAGGGTTATGGGGGTGTATCATCCTTAAAGACTTAATTTCCAGAACTCGCAACTACGTTGAAGATAATAGTAGAGGTCTAAGTACCATTTCTACGACTGCTATAGGAAATACCATGTTATTCTATGGAAGCTCTACACCTTTTCAAAGAGAGTGAGTATCCTCTCACACCTGTACTTACTTGGCACCTTTTCAGAGCATGTACTTATGGATTTGCTTGCCTTTCCTTGATACCTTTCCAAACGAGCGGGGATTCCCCACCGGTTCCAAAACATTGCAAAAAAAGCTGGCAAGCTATAAAGTGGCCAAACATGTCTTGAAACTAAAGGAACCCTAATAGTACAGGGAATTGCATAAGAATATGCTCAAAAGTGTAATAGATATGAATCCTACAAGAAAAACCCACGCCTGAGACACTACAGTATCACATGGACATTGCAAAAAAGTGAGCAGTATGAGCGGGGATTCCCCACACAAGTTTGTTTCAACTCCAAGTTTTTCAACCAGACTGTTTTTCGAGCCAACATCCGTTTTTTAGTAGCCAATCAGAGACAGTGGAGGTATTCACTCCTCTCTCTCTCTCTCTATCCCACACAATTGGTTGTTGCTGATAGCTCAGTTTCATTGTGGTAGTGAGAGTGTCAACGCATGAAAAAAAGTTCCATACATGCCCACTATGTATGTACACACTGGGCAGCTGGTCATCATGTGAGAATTGCCAAAAACTGTAGATTATGCAACCCGTGTAAATTACATAGAGTATATACTGTAAAAATTAAAGGTTGTAAATCCTGTCATGAAGAGGTGTGTGACTCTCATCCTAAAGGGCACCTATGCTCCAATTGTCACTATGATAAATGTAATCAGTGGGAGAATACATATACCGGTATGATTGGAAAGAATCCTAAGCGTGATTTTAGTTTATTGCTAAGAGATTGGTATCGTCGTGGTTTTAGATTGTTCTGGGAGGAGGAGCTAGGTCAGCGATTCAACTGTTGGAACAACAAAAGAATATGGTTTCTACTTCATCGTTGTGAAGACAATGGCTACTATGATTATAAGCCCACTGATTTTTATTTGGCTGTGACAGAATGTGATTCGATACTTGAGGACACTGTTTGTGATATTGCTTCAAATAAGCCAATTTAAACATGTGAATTCTATAGAATGAATGAGAATAGTATCATTGACTATACAAAGAGATATGACAAGAGTGAAGTTACACTCTACTGTAGAAAATGTGACCCTGACACTGCAGTACATCAGGATCAGTATACTGTGAATTCAGATAATCTACTTGCACTAGTTGTTGTCGACAAATACCTATACCTAGTAGAAGATAAAATCTAAAGAGTAGAAAAGTCGTTTTATCATGTATATAAATTTTTATCATTTATTAATAAACAATTTCACATACATTTTTTGAACATTTTATTCGTAGCGCACTAAAATCAATATTAAATACGCTTGTAAGTATATGATCCACTAGAAAGTCGTTTAATTTAGTTAGGTCAACGTACATGTCGAGAAACTGCTCGCAGGTGTTGCCACGATATCTGAGTAGGAAAAAGATTAATGAATAAAAGGCGCTGATCTTAGTCATTAAATCCTGAACTCATCTTAGATTTTGAATAATGGTTTTCCCAATGATTTCAATAAAGTTGCTGATGTATGGCGTGTAGAATTTATACGATAGGCCAAGGGGATCAAAAAATTCAATATTCTTCGCTGTTTGAAAGATGCATAGCTAATGACCAGTCTTCAAAGTCGATGGACTGCTATTAACAACGATTAAGGTATTTTTAACACTTGGAATTTTTTCAATGAAGTCCGCTGGTATACAATAGGACTTGTACTGGGACATGTAAGGATTCATACTAAATACGTTGATTATTTGGTTTGTGTTCATGGTGCTAGGTCTAGTAGAACACTGCCGTCGGGTGTGATTTCCCAATAGGTTTCAAATTGACTCAGTGATATTAGCGTGATACTCTCAGTCAAAGCATCGGCAAATGTATACTCTAAGCTTACATTCTCTCTTCGTAATATGCTGATATCACGGGTCCCTGATAAGTCCAAAACAATTACACCATGATTTTTCGACACCATTGAATTGATTAATACATTTTCAAAAAGTTGGGAGTCATGATATAGGGATTGCATGGTCAACTCGAACAGAATTCGGTAGGATTTTTTGTCGAAAGATAGAGTATACAGTGGAACATCATTAACTTTAAAAACGGGGTTAGATAGACGGAACAAATTAAGATCGGTGTAGGAGACTGTCCAGGATGCTACATCACTACCGCTCTTTACAAAGACCAAAGCTGATTTTGATGGGATTTCACAATTGATGAATGATAAATTGGTATAGCTGGTGGCAATGTGACGTTCATTGGTGATCGTATGGGGGACAAGAAGTTTAATGTTGTTACCATTGGCTCTTGTCTTTTCCACTACCAATGCAACAGAGCTCATAACCTGTTGTTTTTGGACGTGGAGAATTGCCGATGTGATTAAGACATTTGCATCGGGTGCTGCAGGTAGTGTTTTTCTCAAAATGAAATTCGGTAGGGCCATCTGGAACTTTATGTCAATCTTGACATTGGGGGGTAACTATTGAAATATACTGAATATCTCATGATCTAACTTTCCAACCAGATGATACTTGGTTCACTGCAGTAGTCAACTCGCCGTCAGTATCAGCGCCTGATTGATATTCATAGCCCAATGATTGTCCTCTCAACTCCTTGTATGCCTTTGGTGTCGTCATCATAAATTGTATGTAGCTTGCATAGTTGGATAAATTATTGCTAGTGCTCAGCAATTTTCCATTAATAAATACATTAATTTGTTTGAACAGATTGTGTAGAATAAAGTTTTCATAGGAAAGACCATCGCCAACATTTGAAGTTGTATCATCTAAATTTCTGTTTGCCACACCATTTCAATTAATATATGCTGAGGAACAGTCAATAAAATAATCTTCACTAGTAAGTATTGGAAAGAGTATATTTTCCAAGAGTGGTTTCTGGGGATAGACATGGTTATAGTAGCTACACTTGAAAATGACGCCAACATTTTCAGCATTGAATAGATTCAATGAGGAACTGATTGATGGGTATGATTTCTTGTGGGGGAGATAAGTCATCTTAAGAGAAGAAATCCTTCTTTGATCTAACAATCTTTTTCTTCTTCTGCTTATTGGTCTCCCTTGTTTTATTCCTCAAAGTCCTTGTTGATGTCCTTCACTTCCCGCCTGGGAGGAGATTGATGAGTGAATGACATGCACGCATCCTTTTCAATTCCTCTCCATTTTGTCGAGATTTTAATTGCTCACCAACGGCTCTTGCCCGACGCCCAGTCCTGTAGTGTTAAATTTGAGGCAGCAGGTACAAGATATTTTCTGGCAAGGGGTAGTGCAGAACGAAATAGCCTATTAAAACAGCTACCAATACCATAGCCAGACATTGTAGTACGCCCCTTGTAGTAGTCCAATCCATTGCCTATTTGACGTGGACTCAGAGCACCAACATAGCAATCGATATCGGGACAGACAAATGGAATTCTCCTATTTTTAATTTTACGTGAAGGTGGCGTCACCAACAACAGGTCGAAAATGACATGTAATCACTGCTAAGCCTTTTGTTATTGCTAGAGGATCACCCAATTCACTTCTTAGTGTTAACTGGCAGAGTTCTGAATATGAAGTGTTTACAGGAACATATTGAAGATACTTTATATTATAGTGATGAACTAGTTCATGAGTTGTTTTTCGTTCAAGAACACGTAGGAGGGGGACAATTGAATTACCGACTCTCGATGTTTCCACAAAGGATGCATAGAGAAATATGCAAGAGTCCGAGGCTAAACCAGTTGGATAATCAGCAAAAATAACTTGATCCATCCCGTAAACGGTGCCAGCATTTTTCCCATTGATCATATTCTGTTTAAAGGCAAGAATGTCTCTCAGATTATCATTGAGAATAATTATTTCACTGTCAACAGGTGAGGTAATGTAAATCCTATCGTGTTCCAATGAATAATTGAAATGGAATGTACATTTCCTACGATATGAGATTTTTCTATTGATTGTACGACACAAATCTCTCATATCATCATATTCAATATATTTAAATTTGACATGTGGATATTCGCTATATTTAAGTACTTCAACACATTCATAGTCGACAAAGAGTGACCAATCGAATGGTATAACTTTTATATCATACACACGATACTTTCTCAGGATATCATAGTTATTTTTGAGAATACAATCGACAAAAGCCACTTCATACGCGCCATCAAATTTGATAGCGGGGGAGAGTTTCGTCTTAAAATCACTTGTCATATTCAAGTCATTGTAGAGAAGATAGGGAACGTTGGGCATATGTGTTACGTATATACCCATTGGTAAGGCCAATATCTTTAAATGTTATCAAAGAATCGAATTCTTCCTTTGATAATATTCAATAAACAAGCGGCTGATTCCTAGACCTGCGAGTACGAGTTTTTGATATATTTTCAATACGTTATATACCACTATTATTTTTACCTTTTTGTTTCTCATAGTCATAAAAGCCGCCGAGAATCTCTTCATCTTTTGTATCACGCAACCGATAAGTTATGGGTTTCGTGTCTAGGATTTTTGCCACTTTAAAAAGTTCTGTGGACCACAAGTAATTACCCTTTTCAAAAACATTAGTTGTTCTTTTAAATCAAACAGTATCACCAACATTGAATTTATTTTTCTTCTTGACAATCGTTTCATTGGAATATTGTTTAAGAAGAGTGTCAATTGTATCATGATCAGAATGATGAGCTTTCATTGGGGTTGAGTTGAACAATGATCGATGAGGTGGTTGATTATAAATCATCATAATTCTATCTAAATCATGAATAAAAGCAGATGTATTTTTCAATGTACAATATCTTGAAATTAAAAGTCGAATAGTTCTTATCAATCGTTCGGCCAATGCAGCCTTTATAGGGCTATGACAATGATAGAGCAGTGTATTATATTTTGCTAGTACTTTTGCAACATGGGGATTAGCAAATTCACTACCACGATCCGTTTGAATTTTTTATACAAATCCTGTTCGAGAATACTTTCAACGGCCGGAGCAACTTCAACACCTCTCTTTTATCGCAATGGAATGGCGTGTGCATAGCGACTAAAAGCACTGATTGCAAGTAGAATGTACTTGTACGGTGTGTTGTGACGTTGTTGAATCTTATCTAGAGTTAGGAGATCTGCTTGCATTATATGCAATGGGAAAATGGCTTTAGTTTTTCGATAATGATTAGCACGAAGCCTATGATTTCTATGCAGAGTGTAACTTGATTCATTTTGTAGATAGTCTTGTAAACTTTTAGCATGAACACCAGTGACTTTGGAAAGAGTGGTGGGGAACTTAAACTCCCCACTTCACCGATATTTTCATAAACTCGTTTCAGAACTTCAACCATTTTGAATGTAAACGTGTAGTGTAACGTCCGCTACCCTTTTGTATACTGGTGGTTGGTGGTGGTGGCGGTGACGTTGACTTGATACGTCTTTGCTTTTTTCTAGCTATCAATGGTGTGCTGCTGCTCCTCCTTATTGTCTAGTTTCCACTAGGTGTGCTAGTATTTTCCAAAATTGATTTAAAATCTTCTTCTTCTTCTTTATGTTCATATTTTAATGGTGTTGGTGCATGTTCACTTATTTTTTTTAGGATTTGCCTATTGCTAATAAGATTTTTGGGGAAGTTTCATGTATTTAGAAAGTTGTATAGATGAGCGTCAAATGATAACAGTCCTTTACGATTTGTAACCATATCATAGATTAAATCAAGTAGATTATAGCTCTTGCCTTGAATTATAATCTCTTTCCCATTGCTATCAACTTGAATATGATCTTGACTACTTTCCATGAGATAAGTTAGGAGTCGTGTTCATTTTTAAACATAATATTTGGGCCATATATTTACGAATTTCGATAAAATTGAATACAAATCCTTCATCTTTAATTGTGTTACAGCAGCAGCAGCAGAATCCTGAGGAGATGATTCTTTTTTGTGATCAATACCACTGGCATTTTCACGATAGGGTTTATGTTTGTCCACTCGGCGAAGTGCATCTTGAAGTAAAAGCAGTTTTTTATCATCCTCAATATGCTCGTTGTCAATGAATTTACTCAGATTGTCCTCAAAGTGTTTTACGGGTGAGAGAGCGAGTTCTATTGGAGTCAATTTATAGGGTTTTGCCATTCTCTAGAGAAAACTGTTTACAAGTCCTGCAATTATTGGCAGTAAAAGTGTGAAAAAGCTACCGCCTGCCTGAAGAAGTCGTTTCCTTTTAAAATTTTTTCCTTTCTTTTTAGAGGCCAATGTACGTACAATGGAACGATGTTGCTTTGCCTGTTGCTTAAGCACTTCTGGCAGTTGAACATTGCCCTTGGTCAAATTTAAACAAAGTTCAGATATTAGATTAATGAAATCATTGTCAATACCATGTTTGAGTATGGCTTTCCTAAGTGGGGGTTTTGAAGCGCTTAGAACGGAATATAAATGTCTATTTTCATTTAGTTTCTTCAGTGTCATGATGGCGACTTATAGGTCTTTTTACTATTCACAGGGAGATATACTGTAAATTCACTGTCAAAAATATCTGTGACTACACGCAGATCCTCGGGTGTATTTTGATTAAGATCTAATAGGATATAGCCGTAGGGTTCATTAGTTGCCTGATTGTACTCTGAGAGCAGAAATTTGGGGGCACCTGGTTAGATTTGTTTTAAATTGATACATGTTCCCTTCAACAGTTCACCTGGACAACTAACTGTAGACTATAGTTGTCTAATGACTAAATAATTTCCCTATTACTAACTAGTCTGTTCAAGAACAAAATCAATAAAGAATCATATCTCTTGTATTATAAAAAACGACACTTTACAGAAAACAAAGAAAAATACACTTTTTTAATTTATTTATTAAAAATGCACTAGAAAAATACACTTTGAATAATATCACTTTTTTTAATTTCAATGAAAAATGTATATTTCCAAAAGCACAAAAATCGGCTCTAAGTAAAAAAAAGATAACTTTGGTAGTGGCGGTGCGCCCCCCGCTTGCGGCCCCCCCCGGGCTGCGAGGTCCCCCAAGGTTTTGGGAAAAATTTATTGGACTTTATTCAAACCGAGGCTTTTCCTATGGCTAACACATTCAACTCGGTCGGAAGTCAAACAGTGCCCCAGGGGGAGGGTAGTTACACCGTCTTGACAAACATAGACCTTGTCGGAAATGGTTCTCATGGCAATTTTTTCTACATTTACAGTGAAGTTCCTGTAGTTGAGTGAACGAATTACCAGCAATTTTGCCCGTGGAATTCTATTTTGAACAATACAATTCCTATAGCTGTCCATGTCGAAATTCTTATCCACATAGTGCGTGGGCACTCCTTTGCAACGTTTCATGATTTTCTCGTCGTGTGTCTGCATAAAGTACACCTTCGGACTTACAAACATACCACTGAAAATCATGTTGCTTCCCGTTTCTGATTTAAAAAATAAAAGCTGATTTGTCGCCTAACGTTTCACTAGCTCAGGGTAAAGCCCACTCCAGTTGGTTGAGTCCATCCGTGACCTGATAATTTCACCTAGCCCCGAATCTTCAATTAGGTCTGGAGTTCTTACTTTTAGCAGTAGGGAATCTGTGTCCCCGTAGCAGACCTCTACTTGCCCCTTCTCCGGCCACTGTACCCTAGCCACATTGTAGTAGAATTCCCAACATGAGCTCTTTTGAGATCTCCAAGATCATTCGTTCCGCTGCAATATTTTTACTCATGACAATGTGTTTTTTTTTTCTATTCCGTAGTACCATGTCCGCATCAACGATCGCAGAGGACGTGTCGGTTGGATCGGCAATAATTTTAACACATTTTTTGGGATCGGTCAAGACGTACAACGATTCCTGTTGTGAACACTCTCACGCATTTTGCCAAAAGCCGAATTCAAAATGAGCATATAAATTTCTTTTTCGGCTTTTGTTTGCGCTTCAGAACATTTCTTGACAAAGGTATCAACAAACGTTTTCAGATAGGGTTTTTGGCTAAACTGGAGGGCTCTATGAACCTTTTTGACGTTGAAACCGTTGTTGCACATCCATTTTAAAGCCAAATGATGTACAACAATATTTTTTTTCGGCAGAAGGTCAGCAATAAGTTTTTGTTTTGAAGGTGACCAATGCAATCCGTCCACCTCGACTAAACGTCTATTGCGGGGGCTCAAAGAGTCCCTAATCACAGGTCTATAGATGCATGGGAAAACAAAATCCTTTATTGAATCGTGAAGCTCAACTGGTATTTCCCCATCGATTTCAAAAAGCATCCAACCGGCCCATTCTCCTCAACACTGTCAATATTGGGGAAATGGGGAGCTTGAGGGTCATTGAGCCATTTGTAGTCACCGCAAGGTAGCGCATAATGGGACATGGCCGAGGGGTAGAGAGAATTCATATCAAGGAAAACTGCATCCGATTTTGTTCCCGTCTTCTCTCCAGTTGGATCAGTTTCCAAGATACGATCCCTGTGAAAAACGTATCCACCCCTCACTGACCTCTTGACGAACAGGGGCTGATCGATTTTGGTGATTAGCCCAATTTTTTCGATGCTAATTTTTAGGATGAGGTCCATTACCAGATGAGGAGATGAAAAATAATATCCTAAATCAAGATTAAATTCCCCATAGATTTAGATTTTGTCCGTATTTTTACACATAATGTCTAGCAAAGGTATCACATCACTCGACAAATACAGCTTGCAGTAGCCAAACCCATTTTTACGCCCTCCCTCTGCCCATAATTTTTTAGCAAAACTGTATTCTCTCCAGTTGGATCAGTTTCCAAGATACAATCCCTGTGAAAAACGTATCCACCCCTCATTGACCTCTCAACGAACAGGTGCTGATCAATTTCGGTGATTAGCCCAATTTTTTCCCCCTTAAATTTTTAGGATGAGGTCCATTACCAGATGAGGAGATGAAAAATAATATCCTAAATCAAGATTAAATTCCCCATAGATTTTGTACGTATTTTTACACATAATGTCTAACAAAGTTAAGACACCACTCGACAAATACAGCTTGCAGTATTGAAACCCATTTTTAAACCCTCCCTCTGCCCACACTTTCTTAGCAAATCTGTATTCACCAGGGGTGCACCTACGATCGTGTAGACTGTCATAAAACGATTCGATCGATGGAATAGTTTCATTCGCGAATCTCGACATGGAACAATAATAATCATAAGGATAGATGCCCTTGACCGTCAACAAATCGTATAAATGCGTTGCAGCCGTCATCGTTTTTCTGCACTTGAATTAATTCGCTCAATGTTTAGGAGAAAAAACTGTAGGAATCTAAAAAGCGAATTCTATTCGTGTACTCAACGTCGTCTTCAACAAATCTCCACATAAATTGCAAAACAAGCAACTTTTCCGATGATTTAGGAATGGTTTTGTAGGAAAAACTGTCTATCACCCATGCATCATCCACTGTTCCATTTCTTTGAAGATGTGCCATTGCTGGTAGCACATATTTCAGGTCGTAGTTAGAATTATGTATAAGAACCGGAAGAAAGAGTTGCTGTTTAATTTTTAAATTACATGAATTGTGATCCCACTCCCGAAAGTTACTATTCCCCGTTGAATTGGGGTCAATAGGATGATTGTGATCCGTGACCGCGTCTTTTGGGGCAAGAGCACTCCTACAAACCCAACAAATTGTCCCCCTTTTCTAGTGCCAGTTGCTCCTTATGTGATAATGACATTTGGTAGTTGGTGTGAAGCCATCGTGAAATTGCGCCGGTCGCCGTTTTTATTAAAGGCATCAATATCTTCTCCATGCTACCCTCCTCATCCATAGTAAAAAAACTCTTCCAGCTGCATTTTATTATTAGAATCGCAACGGGCATGCGCATAGGAACACGCAACCAGTTTGTGTTCCTTGACTATATTTGGCCTTGACGGGTCCGATACCTCCACCATTCTTGATTCACAATCTAAAGATACTTTATCAACCTGTAGCAGGGAATTTTGGAAGTTTTTGAATTGTAAAGTATCTTTGCCTTCTGCCGGCATTTCTATTCTTTGATTGCCATGAATTTTACAATATCTCATGTGATCTGTCAATGTTCGTTCAGATCTAAATGAGGAAATGCACATGGGGCAATAGAGACGTTCCCCTTTCTGAACACCTTGGGATAAGAGTTGACTTATTGCCGTAACGGGGAAAAAATTAGCATTGGAATTTACATCTTTGGGGGGCTCGTAGATAACCCAAACCCTATTTTTAAAATTATCTACCGTCGGTGTCCTAACTGAATATAAAACCCCTTTTTTATTTGGTTTCTTTCCCCCATTTACAAATTCTGTGTCATACTGGAGAACAACCAGCTCCAACCAAGGATTTTCGTTTGCTTTTTCAAATATGGTTATTTCCTTTAAGGACACCGGATACCTTCCCTCTAAACAATCAAAATTTATTTTAGGGAAATTTTTTCCGCTGTTGCGTGCAAGGTCGTCAACTTTTTTTATTGTTAACTCGTTTTTCAATGTCTTATGGGCTGCAGCTAAAAACAAGAATTTAAAGCATTGCAGTCCGGTGTCAAAATTGAAACTCTGAACCCCTTTGGTAGCTGACAAATCTGGGTGGCATTTTATTTGTCGATTACTACCCGCCCCTCTTAAAATAAAGTTTTTTTTAAGTCTACTGATATTCAGATCCATGTGTTCAATGTATAAAATTATGGACCCACTTTCCCTCTCGTTAAATTTGTCCAAAGTCGATATTAATTTATTAACCCAATTTAAAAAGTTACCCTCAAATTCATTTAGACCAGGGTAAAAAGTTTGATTACCCGTTGAAAAATGAAAATAAAAAATGTCCCCAGATGTCCCCTTTTGTAAATAAACTTTTTGATTTACCGATGCCTTAATCCCACGTGACCCCCCCATTTCTGAATTTGAATCTCAATAAGTGCTTGAATTCGGTCGATATAGGTATGAAGAAAATTTACAGGGTCTGTTAAATTTACCCCACCGTCAACCAGGTTTTCCTCGGGGGGAGGGGGGGTAAAATCTATCCTATGTGTTTGCAAGTGACCTAGAGCAGACTCTAACAAATAAAATTCACGTAGTTCCGGGGACGTGACGCTATTTTCATGTCCTGAACCTATTTGTACAGGATCCAATTCACTAATTGTAAAGTCATCGTCAAAAATGTCCCCGGGAACATTAGGTCCAACAATTTGCATAAGGCTATCCATTTCTTGAGTTGTAAATTTAAAATCCAGGGGGATATTAAATGATGTACCTTCACTAACATCATCTGGAGAGAGGGGACACTTGCCCATGATATTTCGAAGTCCTGGGCCAGGGAAGGCAGTTGTTTTCATAGCTTCCCCTTGAAACTAGAAAATGAATGGATTGAGTTTTTTTTCTTTGACGAAAATTTTATCACAATTATAGCACACTACTTTTTTTATCAAACAATTTTTTTTTCTTTGAGGAAAGTTTTCTCACAATTATAGCACACTATTTATTTTTTTTCTTAGTCGGATTTGTATTTATCAAACAATTGTTTTTTTTCCGCTTGATCATTTTCAGACTGAAAAGATCAAAAGATATAAAAACTTTTTTTATCTTCTACGGAAAAATTTAGAATAGAACTTTAAATTTATTTATGTGTTGATGAAAATAAAAACTTATGTTGAAGATTTTTATTTTTCTTTTGATAAATTAGAATTTAAATTTAAGTTATTTAATAAAATTTTGAATTGAGTTAAATGTTCATGAACACAGAATTAATTTTTCTATCTTATACGAAAAATTTTGATCACTACTTTAAATTTTTCAATCTCTTTGAGAAAATCTGAAATGAAGTGAAAAATTTTTAGTTTCTCTGGGAAAAAATAGAATTTATCTATAAGTTATTTCTTTTTCATTGAGAAAATTCAGAAGAAAACTTGAACTTTTCTTCACCTCGTTGAGAAAATTAGAAATTAAATGAAGCTTTTTATCTTCCTGGAAAATATTCACATTCATAGTATAACGTTTCCTATCTTTTACACTGAAATTTAGAACATTACTTTAAATTTGTTTATTTAGTTGTGAAAAATCTCAGAATTAAAGTGGAGCTCATTATCTTCATAGTGAAAAATTCACGATCAATATGTAACTTTTTATATCTTCTACGAAAAATTTGGATGGAAACTTTAAATTTATGTCTTTGGGGAAAAATCTGAATTGAAGTGGAACCTTTTTATATTATTTGGAAAAATATAATTGATCAATAACTAATTTCTTTTTTTATTGAGAAAACTCAGAAGAGAAGTTAAACTTTTATTCACTTCGTTGAGAAAATTTAAAATTGAAGTACAACTTTGTCTTTCGGGGAAATATTCACACTGGAGTTTTTTATCTTCATTGAAAATATTCACGATCAAAGTATAACTTTTCCTATCTTCAATGAAAAATGTAGAACAGAGCTTTAAATTTTTTTTCATCTCTGAGAAAAAATCGAAACTGAATTTAAGAAAATTTAGAGTTAAAGTGAAAATTTTTATCTTCATTGAAAATATTCACAATCATAGCATAACTTTTCCTATTTTCTATGTAAAAATTTAGAATGGAAAAGGGGAAGGGTATTTTTACGTGAAAACAACTTCAACCGTAACCCACACACATAGGGACGACAAACACACAGAGACGACACACATAAAATGACGACTTACTCATAGAGACGACACACACACAGAGACGACAAACACACACAGACAACACACAGAGAGATGACAAATATACACACAGAGACGACACACGCACAGAGACGACACACACAGATACGAAACAAACATAGAGACGACACACACACACAGACAACAAACACAGAGAAAACACACTCACAGAGACGACACACGCACAGAGACGACACACACACAGATATGAAAGACACAGAGATACGACACACGCACAGAGACGACACACACACAAAGACAACAAGCACAGAGACAACACACATATAGAGACGACACAAAAACACACACACACGCGCACACACACACACACGCACACTCACACACATACACACACACGCGCAAACAGGTGCACACACACACAAACACACACACACGCGCGCACACACGCACACACACACACAGACACACACACAGACAAACACACACACAGACACACACACACATGCGCACACACTCACACACACACGTATGCGCACACACGTTCAAACACACACAAGCGCACACACGCACACACAAATCGCAACGTTTGACAAATAGAAATAAAAAATGGTAAAAAAAATCAACTCAATAATTGTCTGGATAGCTCATTAAAAAAATTGACTCTTTTTTTTCCTACAAATCTAGCCATCCATAAAAAATAGCGATCAGATTCCTTTTCCTAAAAATCTACTCGTTTAAAAATCTAGTATTTGTAATAGAAATAACATAAAGTACATTAGGTAAAAATACATACATTTCCAAATTCAGACTTCACTTGTTTGTCGGATGTTGTGGTGATGTCTGTTTCTTGCATAGATGAGCCAGCGGGGTTCACCATCCTGTGAGCAGCCGCTCATTCTCTTTTTGGTTTTTGACCAGACTGTATTCGCGTGGCTCCCGGTGGGCCAGTTATCTCCACTTGCTGAATTGGAGTAACGCCACTATCCTTAGCTCTCTTTGGAGGAGGAGAGTAATTGTAGGAATTTCCTTCCTTAAAAAGAAGACAAAATTTAGTATTGAAAAAACGACTCCTCTTTTTACAGAAGAAAAAATTAATACCCCCCCCCCACTGCATCAAATCCAATACAATGATTTAAAATATAGAACTAAAAAAAGTCAGCCATAAATATGATATAATTAAAAGCTAACCAAACACTAAACTTCAGTGTTGCGTGTCGGAATGAGCACATTAGTTTTCTTGTCAAAGGGTATACGTGCCTCCTTAAAGAACCCCCCCTCCTTACTAGGGAAAAGATTTTCGATAATTGGAAAAAGAGATTTTTGAACGAAATAACTATTTCTACAGAATTAAGCACGTAAACATAGCAGGGGGGGAGGGTTTTTGTTTACATAATAGAAAAAAGAGCGTACTTTGCGTTTTCTAGCGAGTATACTATTTTAGGTTTGTATTGTTGGGGGTGGGGGTAGGGGGCTATGCCCCTGAAATTTGAATTTACTAGTAAAATGATTTTATTTGGAATTAAAATTAAGAAATTTAGTAAACTGAACTCACATTGTAAATTGAAGTATCCATTAATCCAAAGCTAATAATATCTAGTGTACTATCCTTGATATGTTAAATCATAATGAAAAGTATATCGTAAGGTATGAGCATTTTATACAAAATCTCAAGAACGAATGTTAAATCACTCCTTTATTTTTAACCAATCACCAGTCGAGTTATCGTATATTGAGCAACCACCAATGTCTGTGATTGGCTCCTAAGAAACTGATGTTGGCTTGAAAAACATTATGGTTGAAAAACTTGAAACAAACTTGTGTGGGGAATCCCCACTCGTACTGCTCACTTTTTTGCAATGTTTTGGAACTGGTGGGAATTCCCTGTTATTTTGGAAAGGTATCAAGGAAAGGCAAGAAAATCCATAAGTACATGCTCTGAAAAGGTGCCAAGGAAGTATAGGTGTGAGAGGATACTCACTCTCTTTGAAAAGGTGTAGAGCTTCCATAGAATAACATGGTATTTCCTATAGCAGTCGTGGAAATGGTACTTAGACCTCTACTGATAATTGCTATCTCAAAATTTTGATTGGAGGTGTTTGAAGAAATGGTGGGCGTGAGTGGGGAGTCACTTGCTATCCAATCACTTTCGACTATTAAAAAGAGCACTAGGCGTTTCAATTTCCAATCGATTAATTCCTTTTTGGAGTTTCTATGACAACACTTTCTATAAAAAAAACTTATTTCCCCTCTGGGAATAAATTAAAACCCTTGCCCTGAGCGCTGTTGGGGAGTGTTATCCTAAAAAAAATATAATTTCCAGATTTTTTAACCACGTCAAACAAAATTGCTATCTCAAATTTTTGATTGGATGTGTTTGGGAAACAAGTTTTTAATATGGTGGTTTAGCAACCTAAAAAATACTCGAAGACGTTTCCCCCGAAACCTAACTAGCTCTAAAAATTCGAAACTACGAATATTACCTACATATCTTTGAATTTACCACATTTTTATACGGATAAAAACTATGAATTAATAGACAATAGTAAAACTTACAAAATAGTTTAAGAAGAGAAATAGTTTACAGTGTATCAACAAGCTGTTTAGTGTTCAGCGTATACACGCAGACGAATCAAATGATTCGTAGTAACCGACTGTAATTAATGAGCAAATCAGCTCAATAGTAACCGAAGCTCTAAAATCAGAAATGTTGATAAAAATTAAATAGATCATACAAATTGGCTTTTTACGTTGATTAAAGAAACAAAACAAGTTTTTTCAACTGAAAGTAAGGAGCAACATCAAAACTTAAACTAACAGAAGTTGTTACGTATATGAGGGGTCTCCCGTTCCCAATACCCTGCTCTTTACGCTAAAGTAGGGGTTTTTGTCCCAATTCTTTAAGAACGATTCCTCAAACACAAGGGCTGTTTAATTAGAATAACTTTTTTTACAGAACTTTTTAGTTTTAAGAACTTTTTTACATTTCTTAAAATGACAGGAAATATACTTACAACAAAAAATAATCAAATTTAATGTTTTTGAAATTAAAAATGAGAATGATATAGATATGTTAGTTATGACTTTTACAATTAGATAAATATTGTTTGTAGTAGCACTTTCCTTTTTTTTGACTGAATGTATTTTGGACGGAACATTTTTCAAATAATTTTTCTATTTGTTTTATTTTTGACTTTATTTATGCGGCTGTACCAATGGTACTCTATGGCCACGCATCGACACTACGCAGCATTCCCATTGGTACTATATGGCTGGTTATATACACTACCTAGTTCATTGTATGTATTAAATCAGTAGTTTTCGTACATTGGAAGGATAAACACTTGCATAGTATTTTTAAAAAAGTTAAAATAAAATATTCAAAGAAAGTGTGTGCACATGATAAAATAATCGTTGCGGTGGATGCTGACAAGGAGAATTATTTGAACTATATAACAAGAATTAATTTGGATCTTATTGAAAATGTATCCGTACGTTGTGATGACAGCAAGGAGCTAAATTCATTTGCAGTACCCAAGAATTACCATCCCAGAAATGGTGGATATACTAGAGTATCATTTACAGAGATGATAGTGCTCAAAGAAAATTCAAACATAAAAATAATTGTCGATGATTGGGGACAACTTCTTACTACTTGAATTTACTCTTTGAATTTACCATATTTTTATACGGATAAAAACTATGAATTAAAAGACAATAGTGAAACTTACAAAATAGTTTAAGAAGAGAAATATTTTACAGTGTATCAACAAGCTGTTTAGTGTTCAGCGTTACACGCAGACGAATCAAATGATTCGTAGTAACCGACTGTAATTAATGAGCAAATCAGCTCAATAGTAACCGAAGCTCTAAAAAAAGAAATGTTGATAAAAATTAAATAGATCATACAAATTGGCTTTTTACGTTGATTAAAGAAACAAAACAAGTTTTTTCAACTGAAAGTAAGAAGCAACATCGAAACTTAAACTAACAGAAGTTGTTACGTATATGAGGGGTCTCCCGTTCCCAATACCCTGCTCTTAACGCTAAAATATAGGTTTTTGTCCCAATTCTTTAAGAACGATTCCTCAAACACAAGGGCTGTTTAATTAGAATAACTTTTTTTTACAGAACTTTTTAGTTTTAAGAACTTTTTTACATTTCTTAAAATGACAGGAAATATACTTACAACAAAAAATAATCAAATTTAATGTTTTTGAAATTCAAAATGAGAGTGATATAGATATGTTAGTTATGACTTGTACAATTAGATGAATATTGTTTGTAGTAGCACTTTCCTTTTTTTTGACTGAATGTATTTTGGACGGAACATTTTTCAAATAATTTTTCTATTTGTTTTATTTTTGACTTTATTTATGCGGCTGTACCAATGGTACTCTATGGCCACTCATCGACACTACGCAGCATTCCCATTGGTACTCTATGGCTGGTTATATACACTACCTAGTTTATTGTATGTATTAAATCAGTAATTTTTGAATATTGGAAGGATAAACACTTGCATAATATTTCTAAAAAAAGTGAAAATAAAATATTCGAAGAAAGTGTGTGCACATGATAAAATCATCGCTGCGGTGAATGCTGACAAGGAGAAATATTTGAACTATGAAACAAGCATTAATTTGGATCTTATTGAAAATGTATCCGTACGTTGTGATGACAGCAAGGAGCTAAATTCATTTGCAGTACCCAAGAATTACCATCCCGGAAATGGTGGATATACTAGAGTATCATTTACAGAGATGATAGTGCTCAAAGAGAATTCAAACATAAAAATAATTGTCAATGATTGGGGACAACTTCTTACTACTGTTAGTGGTAACACGTTACCTGTTGGTAGATCCTTTCACAAACATTCTGGTATTAGCATTCTAAAGAAGACAAGAAGAAGGCAGGCCTACTTCTGCACTAATGTCATGAACCATATCTTGTCTATGTGCCAGAACTCTTACCTGTCTAAAAACAATGTGATAATAGGCATTAAAATAGCATTCAAAATAAAAAGGGCATTGGCAGACAATATGACTAATGAATATAAAGATGAATTTGGTGGAAAATAAAGCGCATGTGAACATTATTTCTATTATTGATCATAAAGCAACACATATAGTCAATGAACCTAATAGTACCAAAGATGAAACGCATATTCAACCTCTAGTGTATAATAATAATATATAACATATATGTAACATATTTTTGTTGTTAATATTCTACATGTCGTTATTTCAACAAAATATTTTATTCATTAATTTATTATGTTTCCAATATTTTTAGGGTACGCTAGCAAATCGAACGTTTTAAATCAGATGTATCTGAACCGTGTGTTTTCTTATGAATCAAAAATAAACCCAAGTTCCTGAAAAGATCAAATATTATTTTTGATAGATCAGATGTATATTAACCGAGTATATTCTTATTGGTTAAAAATAAAAATCAAGTTTCTTAAATGATCAAATACTTTTAATGAATCAAATATATCTTAACCGTGTGTATTCTTATTAGTCAAAATAAAACTCAATTTTCTTAAATGACCAAATTTAAATGATCAATTTTAATAAATCAAATGTATCATAATCATGTCTATTCTTATTAACAAAAAATAAAACTCAAATTTTTTAAATGATCAAATATTTTTGAATTGATCAGTTATATCTTAACCAAATGTATTCTTATTCGTCAAAAATAAAACTCAAGTTTCTTAAATGATCAAATATTTTTCAATAAACACAACTTATCTTAACCGTGTGTATTCTTTTTAGTCAAAAATAAACCCAATATTCTTCAATGATCAAATATTTTGAATAAACCAGATGTATCTTAAGCGTGTAAATATTTGTAATAAATCATATGTTTCTTAATGGTGTATGTTCTTATTAATAAAAAATAAAACCCAAGTTTTTTCAATGATCAGATATTTTTAATAAATTAGAAACATCTTAACCGTGGGTATTCTGATAAATCAAAAATAAAGTAAAGTACAAATTATATTCTTGCTTTTAGAAAGCATAGGGTTTAGAACCCTACTCAGATTAATTTCTGCTCGTTTTGAGTTTGACTTATTTTAAGCTCTGTTTGTTTTGGGTTTCATTTATTTATTTGTACTGATCTGTGGTATTTGTATGCTTGATAGATTATTTTATTCATTTTTTTCATTTTTAGGTTAATGGAGTTCTTTACTTTTTTGAAAAAAAAGAGAATTTTTTTTATTAATTTCTGTTCGTTTTATAGTAACATATTATTTTTGAGGACATAACCTCTTCTGAAGTTAAACAACCATTCCTTCCAAAAAAAACCTTAAGTACCCCCTGTGCATAACTTACAACCCTTGCACCTAATATCTGGGGTTTTTTTCAACCCCAAAAGCCTTGATGTATCATGTTTTGACTATTTTGAATAAAATGTCTATCTCAAAATTTCTGTCAAACGCATTTCGGGAAAATACGACTTGCGTTTAAGGTGGAGGGGTTAGCTGCCCTCAGATCACATTGACTCTTAAAAAGAGCACTAGAGCGTCTGATTACTAATCTAATGAGCACACTCCGAAGTTTATATGACCACGCTATAAAAACCCTATAGGTCCCCGGGGCATAACTTGCAACCCTTGCCCTGAGGGCGGGGGGGGGGGGATTTCTTATCCTCAAAGACATGATTTCCAGACCTTTCTGATGGGCTGAACAAAATTGCTATATCAAAATTTTCCCTCCGATCATTTTCGACAAATGAAAAAGGCTTCAGTCTCTCAATTTCCAATCGAATGAGCCGTTTTTGAAGCTTCTACGACAAAACTTTCTATAAAAACCTTTTATACCCAAAGCGCATAACTTAAGACCTATGGGGCTATGGGGGGAGGTTTGTCCTCCTAGAAGACATCATTTCCGGGCCTTTCAACTACGTTTAACACAATGGCAATACCAAATGTTGATCGTAAATGTTTGGGGAAATTATGGGCATGGGGAGGAGCAATTCTCCCCCGACTATTAAAAACTTTTGACTATTAAAAAGGGCGATAGGCCTCTAAATTTCCAATCGAAACAGCCATTTTTGAAGTTGTTACGACAACACTTTCTATAAAAATATTATATGCCCCAGGGCACAACTCGACTATTAAAAAGGTTAGAACACTGGAATGTTTTATTTTAGTTGTGCTGACTGTAACGTGTTTTATTTAATTTATATTAAAAACAAACATGCCCTAAATAACCATGAGAGGGGGAGGGGTAGTTGCCCTACAATTAGTTTTGACTATTAAAAGGACACTAGATCTTTGAATTTCTGATCGAATGAGCGCTTTTTCAAGTTTCTAGGACAAAAAGCTTATATGCCCAAAGGGTATAACTTACAACCGTTGCCCTGAAAGTTGTAGGGGGTGTGCCATCCTCAAAGACCTAATTTCTTGAACTTTCAACTACGTTGAACAAAATGGCTATCTGAAAATGTTGATTGGATGTGTTTGGGGAAATGGTGGGCGTGAGAGTGGGGTTAGTTTCTCTCCAACTACTTTCGACTATTAAAAAGGGCACTAGTCCTTTCAATTTCCAATTGAATGAGCTTGTTTTGAAGTTTCTACGACAACACTATCTATAAGAACCTTATTTACCGCAGGTACAATTTACAACCTTTGCCCTTGGGTCACTGGAGGGTTTGTTATCCTCAAATACATAATTTCCGGAACTTTCAACGACGTTGAACAAAATGGCTATCTCAAAACTTTGATTGAATGTGTTTGGGGTAATGGTGGGCGTGAGAGGGTGATTAGTTGCTCTACATTCAGTTTCTACAATTAAAAGGATACTAGCCCTTTCAATTTCCCATCAAATGAGCCCCTTTTTAGTTTTAACGACAAAACTTTCCATAAAAACCTTATATGCCCCCAGGGCATAACTTACAAACCTTGCCCTGAGGGTTGTATGGGAGGGTTGTCATCCTCAAAAACCCAATTTCCAGAACTTTCAACTACGTTGAAAAAAATGGCTATCTCATATTTTGATTGTATGTGTTTGGGGAAATGGTGGGCATGAGAGATGGGTTAGTTGCCCTCCAATGGAATATCTCATGATTTTGATTGGATATCTTTGGTGAAATGGTGGGCTTGAGAGGGGGTAAGTTGCCCTTCAATCACTTTCGATTATTAAAAAGGGTGCTAGCCCTTTTAATTTCCAATCGAATGAGCCCTTTTGAAGTTTCTACAAAGTTTTCAAAAAAACATTATATGCCTCCTGGGCATAACTTACAACCCTTGCCCTGAGGGCTGGGGGGTGTCATCCTTAAAGACCTAATTTCCAGAACTTTTAACTACGTTGAAGATAATAGTAGAGGTCTAAGTACCATTTCTACGACTGCTATAGGAAATACCATGTTATTCTATGGAAGCTCAACACCTTTTCAAAGAGAGTGAGTATGCTCTCACACCTATACTTCCTTGGCACCTTTTCAGAGCATGCACTTATGGATTTGCTTGCCTTTCCTTGATACTTTTCCAAACGAGCGGGGATTCCCCACCGGTTCCAAAACATTGCAAAAAAAGCTGGCAAGCTATAAAGTGGCCAAACATGTCTTGAAACTAAAGGAACCCTAATAGTACAGGGAATTGCATAAGAATATGCTCAAAAGTGTAATAGATATGAATCCTACAAGAAAAACCCACGCCTGAGACACTACAGTATCACATGGACATTGCAAAAAAGTGAGCAGTATGAGCGGGGATTCCCCACACAAGTTTGTTTCAACTCCAAGTTTTTCAACCAGACTGTTTTTCGAGCCAACATCCGTTTTTTAGGAGCCAATCAGAGACAGCAGAGGTATTCACTCCTCTCTCAATCTCTCTATCCCACACAATTTGTTGTTGCTGATAGCTCAGTATCATTGTGGTAGTGAGAGTGTCAACGCATGAAAAAATGTTCCATACTTGCCCACTATGTATGTACACACTGGGCAGCTGGTCATCATGTGAGAATTGCCAAAAACTGTAGATTATGCAACCCGTGTAAATTACATAGAGTATATACTGTAAAAATTAAAGGTTGTAAATCCTGTCATGAAGAGGTGTGTGACTCTCATCCTAAAGGGCACCTATGCTCCAATTGTCACTATGATAAATGTAATCAGTGGGAGAATACACATCTCGGTATGATTGGAAAGAATCCTAAGCGTGGTTTTAGTTTATTGCTAAGAGATTGGTATCGTCGTGGTTTTAGATTGTTCTGGGAGGAGGAGCTGGGTCAGCGATTCAACTGTTGGAACAACAAAAGAATTTGGTTTCTACTTCATTGTTGTGAAGACAATGACTGCTATGATTATAAGCCCACTGATTTTTATTTGGCTGTGACAGAATGTGATTCGACACTTGAGGACACTGTTTGTGATATTGCTTCAAATAAGCCAATTTAAACATGTGAATTCTATAGAATGAATGAGAATAGTATCATTGACTATACAAAGAGATATGACAAGAGTGAAGTTACACTCTATTGTAGAAAATGTGACCCTGACATTGCACTACATCAGGATCAGTATACTGTGAATTCAGATAATCTACTTGCACTAGTTGTTGTCGACAAATACCTATACCTAGTAAAAGATGAAATCTAAAGAGTAGAAAAGTCGTTTTATCATGTATTTAAATTTTTATCATTTATTAATAAACAATTTCAAATACATTTTTAGAAAAACTGCTTGTAGGTATAGCCACGACATTTGAACATGAAAAAGAGTAGTGCATGAAAACCACATCTCTTTTTCGTTAAATACTTTACTTTTTGCTGATTTTCAATAATGATTTTTTCACTGATTTCAATATACTTGTTAATGTATGGCGTATAGAATTAATAAAATAGGCCAAGGGGATAAAAAGATTCGATATTCTTCGCTCTTTGAAAGATGTCTAGCCAATTACCATTCTTCAATGTCGATGGACTGCTTTTAACAACGACCAAGGTATTCTTAGCACTTGGAATTTTTTCAATGAAGTCCGATGGTATACAATAGGACTTGTACTAGGACATTTATGGATTCATACTAAATACGTTGAATATTTTGTTTGTGTTCATGGTGCTAGGTCTAGTAGAAACCTTCCATCGGGTGTGATTTCAGTAGGTTTCAAATTGACTCAGTGATATTAGCGTGATACTCTCAGTCAAAGAATGGGCAAATGTATACTCTAAGCTTACATTCTCTGTTCGTAATATGCTCATATCCTGAGTCCCCGACAAGTCCAAAACAATTACCCCATGATTTTTTGAAAACATTGAATCGATTATTCCATTTTCAAATAATTGAGAGTCATGATCTAGGAATTGCAAGGTCGACTCGTGCAGAGTTCTATAGGATTTTTTGTCAAATGATAGAGTGTACAGTGGAATACCATTCACTTTGCACACAAGGCTAGATAGATCAAAAAAATTAAAATCATGGGGGCATTCAGTCCAAGATCCAACGGGACTGCAACTCTTCACAAAGGCCAAAGCCAATTTTGATGGGATTTCTCCATTGATAAATAATGAAATGCTATAGCTACGAGAGCCGGTGGCAATGTGACATTAATTGGTGATCGTATAGGGGACAAGAAGTTTAAGGTTGCTACCATTGGCTCTTGTCTTTTCCACTACCAATGCAACAGAGCTCATAACCTGTTGTTTTTGGACGTGGAGAATTGCCGATGTGATAATGACATTTGCATCGGGTGCTGCAGGAAGTGTTTTTCTAAAAATGAAATTCGATGGGGCCAGCTGTAACTTTATGTCAATCTTGACATTGGGGGGGTAGCCATTGGGATATATTGAATATCTCATGATTTAATTTTCCAGCCAGATGATACTCCTGGGTCACTGCAGTAGTCAACTCACCATCAGTATCAACACCTGATCGATATTCATAGCCCAATGATTGTCCTGTCAACTCCTTGTATGCCTTAGGTGTCATCATTATAAATTTTATGTAGTTTTCATAGTTGCATAAATTTTGCTAGTGCTCACCAATTATCCATTAATAAATACATTAATTTGCTTGAACAGATTGTGTAGAATACAGGTTTCGTAGGAGAGACGATCGCCAGCAGTTGGAGTTGTATTATCTGACTTTTTCTTCACCGCAACATTTAAATCAATAAATGTTGATGAAAAATCAATGAAATAGTCTTCATTGAAAATATTTGAAAGTGTATATTTTCCGAGAGGGGTTGTTGGGGGTGAAATTGTTCATAATAACCATACTTGACACTGACGCCAACATTTTCAGCATTGAATAGATTCAATGAGGAACTGATTGATGGGTATGATTCCTTATGGGGGAGATAAGTCATCTTAAGAGAAAAAATCCATTCTTTGATCTAACAATCTTTTTCTTTTTCTTCTTCTGCTTATTGGTCTTCCTTGTTTCATTCCTCAAAGTCCTTATTGATGTCCTTCGCTTCCTGCCTGGGAGGAGATTGATGAGTGAATGACATGCACGCATCCTTTTCAATTCCTCTCCATTTTGTCGAGATTTTAATTGCTCACCAACGGTTCTTACTGAAGATCTAAGATTTTCCTTAACATTCTCCTTGAAAGTCTTGTCCGACCCCCAGTCCTGTAGTGTTAAATTTGATGCAGCAGGTAAAAGATATTTTCTGGCAAGGGGTAGTGCAGAAAAAAATAGCCTAGCAAACCAGCTACCAAGACCATAGCCAGACATTTTAGTACGCCCCTTGTAGTAGTCCAATCCATTGCCTATTTGACGTGGACTCAAAACACCAATATAGCAATCGATATCGGGGCAGACAAATGGAAATCTTCTATTGTTCATTTTAGATGATTCTTGTCTTGTTCAAATCGTTGTAGAGAGGATCGGAAATGTTGGACATAAAAGTTACATAGAAATCATTGGGCATTGTCAACATCTTCAACACTGATCCAAGAATCAAAATCAGAGTTGTATCCTAGCTACCGAACAAGTAACTGTTTCTTACCCCTGTGAGTACGAGTCTTTAATATCTTTTCAATTTGATAGATTTCACTATTATTTTTAACTCTTTGTAGTTCATATTCATAATAGCCGCCGAGAATTTTTTCATCTTTTGTATCACGCAACCGATAAGTTATGGGTTTAGTGTCTAGGATTTTTGCCACTTTAAAAAGTTCTGTGGACCCCAAGTAATTACCCTTTTCAAAAACATTAGTTGTTCTTTTAATTCGAACAGTATCACCAACATTGAATTTATTTTTCTTCTTGACAATCTTTTCATTGGAATACTGTTTAAGAAAGGTGTCAATTGTATCATGATCAGAATGATGAACTTCCGTTGGGGTTTAATTGGACAATGATCGATGAGGTCGTTGATTATAAATCAACATGATTTTATCTAAATCAGGAATAAAAGCAGATGTATTTTTCAATGTACAATATCTAGAAATTAAAAGTCGAATAATTCTTATCAATCGTTCGGCCAATGCAGCCTTTATAGGGCTATGACAATGATAGAGCAGTGTATTATATTTTGCTAGTACTTTTGCAACATGGGGATTAGCAAATTCACTACCACGATCCGTTTGAATTTTTTATGTGAATCCTGTTCGAGAATACTTTCAACGGCCTGAGCAACTTCAACACCTCTTTTATCGCAATTGAATGGCGTGTACATAGTGACTAAAAACACTGATTGCAAGTAGAATGTACTTGTACGGTGTGTTGTGACGTTGTTGAATCTCATCTAGAGTTAGGAGATCTACTTCCATTATATGCAATGGGAAAAAGGCTTTAGTTTTTCGATAATGATTACCACGAAGTCTATGATTTCTATGCAGAGTGTAACTTGACTCGTAATGTAGATTGTCTTGTACACTCTCAGCATGAATACCAGTGAATTTTGAAGGAGTGGTGGAGGAACATAAACTCCCATCTGCACCAACAACTTAAAAAGCACGTTTCAGAACTTCCACCATATTGGAGTTAAACGTGTTGTGTAACGTCCACTGCCCTTTTCTATACTGCTGGTTGGTGGTGGTTGCGATGACGTTGACTTGATACGTGTTCGCTTTTGTCTAGTTATCAATGGTGTGCTGCTGCTCCTCCTTATTGTTTAGTTTCCACTAGGTGTGCTAATATTTTCCAAAATTGATTTAAAATCTTCTTCTTCTTCTTTATGTTCATATTTGAATGGTGTTGGTGCATGTTCATTTATATTTTTTAGAATTCTCCTATTGCTAATAAGACTTTTGGGGGAGTTTAATGTATTTAGAAAGTTGTATAGAGGAGTGTCATAGTGATAATAGTCCTTTACGATTTGTAATCATATAATAGATTAAATCATGTAGATTATAGCTCTTGCCTTGAATTATAATCTCTTTCCCATTGCTATCAACTTGAATATGATCTTGACTACTTTCCATGAGATAAGTTAGGAGTCGTTTTTTTTTCTCAAGAAATGAGTTGGGGAATAGATATACAATTTTCGATACAATTGAATCCAATTCCTTCTTCTTTAATTGTGCTCCAGCAGCAGCAGCAGCAGAATCCTGAGGAGATGATTCTTTTTTGTGATCAATACCACTGGCCTTTGCAAGATAGGGTTTATGTTTGTCCACTCGGCGAAGTGAATCTTGAAGTAAAAACAGTTTTTTATCATCCTCAATACTCTCGTTGTCAATGAATTTACTCAGATTGTCCTCAAAGTGTTCCACGAGTGAGAGAGCGAGTTCTATTGGAGTCAATTTATAGGATTTTGCCATTCTCTAGAGAAAACTGTTTACAAGTCCTGCAATTATTAGTAGTAAAAGTGTGAAAAAGCTACCGCCTTCCTGAAGAAGTCGTTTCCTTTTAAATTTTTTTCCTTTGTTCTTAGAGGCCAATGTACGTACAATGGAACGATGTTGCTTTGCCTGTTGCTAAGTACTTCTGGCAGTTGAATATTGCCCTCTGTCAAATTTAAACAAAGTTCAGATATTAGATTGATGAAATCATTGTCAACACCATGTTTGAGTATGGCTTTCCTAAGTGTAGATTTTGAATTGCATAGAAATGAAAATAAATGTCTACTTTCATTTAGTTTCTTCAGTGTCATGATAGCAACTTATAGGTCTTTTTACTATTCACGGGGAGATATACTGTAAATTCACTGTCAAAAATATCTGTGACTACACGCAGATCCTCGGGTGTATTTTGATTAAGATCTAATAGGATATAGCCGTAGGGTTTATTAGTTGCCTGATTGTACTCTGAGACCAAAAATTTGGGGGCACCTGGATAGATTTGTTTATTGAGAGTTATTAGCGAGCTAGAATCACGAACAACTCTGTAGATGATATAGTAGGTGCTTCTTAATGCAAGTGCTCGCATACATTTGCTCTGATGAAAGAGATTGTGCAGAACCAGAGTAATGGAAATCTGTTCATGATGAGAGCGAACAGTGAACAGTTGTAGCATTTCCTGGGACCATTGTTCAATAGATTCAGCCAGATCGTCAATAATCAGCCAAGAGTTTGGTTCGATAATGTTGAAAACATCAAGTCCCTGTATGAATTGTATCTGCACCAATCCCGTCGTGGCAATTGCTTTTATTTTATCGTATGACTCCTGCCAAATACTGTAACAATAGTAGTTTTTTTCTGCTTTTCCAAAAACATTTAATAACAAGATTTAACTATTTTAGTTAAGAGTGATGTTCTGCCCGACATTGACGGCCCACACAGAAATGATCTGAATGGTGTTTTAAATTGATACAAGGTCCCTTCAATAGTTACCCTGGACCACTAACTGTAGACTGTAGTTGTCTAATGACTAAATAATTTCCCCATTACTACTAGTCTGTTCAAGAACAAAATCAATAAAGAATCGTATTTCTTGTATTATAAAAAACAACACTTTACAGAAAATAAAAAAATATACACTTTTTAAATTTATTTATAAAAAATACATTAGAAAAATACACTTTGAATAATATCACTTTTTTTAATTTCAATGCAAAATGTATATTTCCAAAAGCACAAAAAAATCTGCTCTAAGTAAAAAAAAGATAACTTTGGTAGTGGCGGTACGCCCCCAGCTGGTGCCCCCCGGGCCACGAGCCCCCCCCCCTCCTGGGCCACGAGGCCCCCCCAAAGTTTTGGGAAAAATTTTATTGGACTTTATTCAAACCGAGGCTTTTCCTATGGCTAACACATTCAACTCGGTCGGAAGTTAAACAGTGCCCCAGGGGAGGGTAGTTACACCGTCTTGACAAACATAGACCTTGTCGGAAATGGTTCTCATGGCAATTTTTTCTACATTTACAGTGAAGTTCCTGTAGTTGAGTGAACGAATTACCAGCAATTTGGCCCGTGGAATTGTATTTTGAACAATACAATTCCTATAGATGTCCATGTCGAAATTCTTATCCACATAGTGCGTGGGCACTCCTTTGCAACGTTTCTTGATTTCCTTGTCGTGTGTCTGTATAAAGTACACCTTCGGACTTAGAAACATACCACGGGAAATCATGTCGCTTCCCGTTTCTGATTTAAAAAATAAAAGCTGATTTGGTGCCTAACGTTTCACAAGCTCAGGGTAAAGCCTACTCCAATTGGTTTAGTCTATCCGTGAGTTGATGATTTTAGCGTGTCCCAAATCTTCAATGAGAGCTGGGCTTTTTACTTTTAACAGTAGAGAATCTGTGTCCCCGTAGCAGACTTCTACTTGCCCCTTCTTCGGCCACTGTACCCTAGCCACATTGTAGTAGATTTCCAACATGAGCTTTTTAGAGATCTCCAAGATCGCACTGCCTGCAGAAATATTTTTATTTAATACAACGCGTTTTTTTTTCCTATTCCATAGCACCAGGTCTGGGCCAATGATTGTGAAGGAAGTTTAACTTGGGTCGACAATAATTCGAGCACATTGTTCGAGGTCGGTCACGAAGTCACAGCGATTTCTATTGCGAACAATCTCGCACATTTTACCAAAATCCAAATTCAAAATGAGCTTATAAATTTCTTTTTAGGCTTTCGTCTGCGCTTCAGAACGTTTCTTGACAAAGGTATCAACAAACATTTTCAGATATGGTTTTTTGCTAAACTGGAGGGCTCTAGGAACCTTTTTGACGTTGAAACCGTTGTTGCACATCCATTTTAAAGCCACATGATGTACAACAAAATTTTTTTTCGGCAGAAGGTCAGCAATAAGTTTTTGTTTCGAAGGTGACCACTGCAGTCCGTCCTCCTCGACTAAAATTCTATTGCGAGGGCTCAAAGAGTCTCTAGTCACAAGTCTATTGATGCACGGGAAAGCAAAATCCTTTACTGAATCGTGAAGCTCAACTGGTATTTCCCCATCAATTTCAAAAAACCATCCAACCGGCCCATTCTCCTCAATACTGACAATATTGGGGAAATGGGGAGCTTGATGGTCATTGAGCCATTTATAGCCGTTGGAAGGTAGTGCATAATGAGAATTGGCCGAAAGGTGGAGAAAAGTCAAATTAAAGAAAACTGCATCCAATTTTATCCCCGTCTTCCCTCATGTTGGATTAGTTTCCAAGCTACGATCCCCGTGAAAAACGTATCCACCCCTCATTGACCTTTCGATGAACAGGGGCTGATCGATTTCGGTGATTAGCCCAATTTTTTCCATGCTAATTTTTAGGATGAGGTCCATTACTAGATGAGGAGATGAAAAATAATATCCTAAATCAAGATTAAATTCCCCATAGATTTAGATTTTGTCCGTATTTTTACACATAATGTCTAGCAAAGTTATCACATCACTCGACAAATACAGCTTGCAGTAGTCAAACCCATTTTTACACCCTCCCTCTGCCCATACTTTTTTAGCAAAACTGTATTCTCTCCAGTTGGATCAGTTTCCAAGATACGATCCCTGTGAAAAACGTATCCACCCCTCATTGACCTCTCAACGAACAGGTGAGGATCAATTTCGGTGATTAGCCCAATTTTTCCCCCTTAAATTTTTAGGATGAGGTCCATTACCAGATGAGGAGATGAAAAATAACATCCTAAATCATGATTAAATTCCCCATAGATTTTGTCCGTATTTTTACACATAATGGCTAGCAAAGTTAACATATCACTCGATAAATACAGCTTGCAGTAGTCAAACCCATTTTTACACCCTCCCTCTGCCCACACTTTTTTAGCAAAACTGTATTCATCAGGGGTGAACCTACGATCGTGTAGACTGTCGTAAAATGATTCGATCGATGGAAAAATTTCCTCGGCGAATCTCGAAATGGAACAATAGTAACCATAAGGATAGATGCCCTTGACCGTCAACAAATCGTATAAATCATTTGGAAATTGTTGCTTGAGAAGGGGGAAAGCGTGGCAGCCGTCATCGTTTTTCTGCACTTGGATTAATTCGCTCAATGTTTAGGGGAAAAGACTATACAAACCTAAAAATCAAATTTTATTCATTTGCTGAACATATTCTTGAGAAAATTTCCCAATAAATTCCAAAACAAGCAACTTTTTTGACGATTTAGCTATGACTTTGATGAAAAAGCTGCCTTTCACCCACGCATCATAAACCGTTCCATTTCTTTGAAGATATGCCATTGCTGTTAGCTCATACTTCAGATCGTAATTAGAATTATGTATAAAAACTGGAAGAAAGAGTTGCTGTTTAATTTTTAAATTGCATGAATTGTGAGCCCACTCCCGAACGTTACTATTCCCCGTTGAATTGGGGTCAATAGGATGATTGTGATCCGTGACCGCGTCTTTTGGGGCAAGAGCACTCCTACAAACCCAACAAATTGTCCCCCTTTTCTAGTGCCAGTTGCTCCTTATCTGATAATGACATTTGGTAGTTGGAGTGACGCCATCGTGAAATTGCGCCGGTCGCCGTTTTTATTAAAGACATCAATATCTTCTCCATGCTACCCTCCTCATCCATAGTAAAAAAAACACTTCCAGCTGCATTTTATTATTAGAATCGCGACGGCCATGCGCATAGGAACATGCAACCAGTTTGTGTTCCTTGACTATATTTGGCCTTGATGGGTCCGATACCTCCACCATTCTTGATTCACAATCTAAAGATACTTTATCAACTTGTAGCAGGGAATTTTGGAAGTTTTTAAATTGTAAAGTATCTTTGCCTTCTGCCGGCATTTCTATTCTTTGATTGCCATGAATTTTACAATGTCTCATGTGATCCGTGAATGTTTGCTCATATCTAAATGGGGAAATGCACATGGGGCAATAGAGACGTTCCCCTTTCTAAACGCCTTGGGATAAGAGTCGACTTATTGCCGTAACGGGGAAAAAATGACCATTGGAATTTAAATCTTTGGGGGGCTCATAAATAACCCAAACCCAATTTTTAACATTATCTACCGACGGTGTCCTAACTGAATATAAAATTCCTTTTTTATTTGGTTTCTTTCCCCCATTTTCAAACTCTGTGTCATACTGGAGAACAACCACCCCCAACCAAGGATTTTCGTTTGCTTTTTCAAATATGGTTATTTCCTTTAAGGACACTGAATGCTTCCCTCTAAACAGCCAAAATTTACTTTAAGAAAATGTTCTCCACTGTTACGCGTAAGGCCGTCAAGATTTTTCATTGTAGACTCTTTTTTCAATGTTTTAGGAGCTGCAACTAAAAACGCATATTTAAGGCATCGCAGACCGGTGTCAAAATCAGAACTTTGAACCCCTTTGGTAGCCGACAAATCTGGGTGACATTTTATTCGTCGACTACTACCCGCTCCTCTTAAAATAACGTTTTTTTTAATTCTACTGAGATTCAGATACATATGTTCAATGTATAAAATTGTGGACCCACTTCCCCTCTCGTTAAATGTGTCCAAAGTCGATATTAATTTATTAACCCAATTTAAAAAGTTACCCTCAAATTCATTTAGACCAGGGTAAAAAGTTTAATTACCAGTTGAAAAATGAAAATAAAAATGTCCCCAGATGTCCCCTTCTGTAAATAAACATTTTGATTTACCGATGCCTTAATCCCCCCTGACCCCCCCATTTCTGAATTTGAATCTCAATAAGTGCTAGAATTCGGTCGATGTAGGTATGAAGAACATTTACAGGGGTGGTTAAATTGACCCCACCGTCAGCCAGGTTTTCCTCGGGGGTGGGGGGGGGGGTAAAATCTATCCTATGTGTTTGCAAGTGACCTAGAGCAGACTCTAACAAATAAAATTCACGTAGTTCCGGGGACGCGACGCTATTTTCATGTCCTGCACTTATTTGCACAGGACCCAATTCACGAATTATAAAGTTATCGTCAAAAATGTCGCCGGGGACATTAGGTCCAACAATTTGCAGAAGGCTATCCATTTCTTCAGTTGTAAATTGAAAATCCAGGGGGATACTAAATGACATACCTTCACTAACATCATCCAGCGAGAGGGGAAAATTACCCATGATATTTCGAAGTCCTGGGCCAGGGAAGGCAGTTGTTTTCATAGCTTCCCCCTGAAACTAGAAAATGAATAGATTGAGTTTTTTTTCTTTGAGGAAAGTTTTATCACAATTATAGCACACTACTTTTATTTATCAAACAATTTTTTTTCTTTGAGGAAAGTCTTATCACAATTATAGCACACAATTTATTTTTTTCTTAATCAGATCTATCAAACATTTTTTTTTATTTGAGGAAAGTTTTATCACAATTAAAGCACTTTATTTATTTTTTTTCTTAGTCGGATTTGTATTTATCAAACAATTGTTTTTTTACCGCTTGATCATTTTCAGACTTAAAAAATCAATATATATAAAAAATTTTTCTATCTTATAGGTGAAACTTTAGAATAGAACTTTTGTTTTATTTATGGGTTGACGAAATGAAAAACTGATTTGGAAGATTTTTATTTTTATATGTAGAAATTAGAATTGAAATTTCAGTTCTTTATTAATATTCGGGGTTGAAAAATAGTAATTACAATTATTGTACGTGTTAAAGAAGGAAACGCCTCGAAATTTGATGGATAGTCTGTTCTGGAAGATAGAAATCTCTCCACCCCTCCCCCCTAACGTTATGGGGGAGGGGTACACCCCCCTCCCCTCTTAAAACGAGTGTGACTCACCGGTGTTCTCTTTATTACATTTCGTAGAACGTTCTTTAAGTCGGAGTAGTAAGCCACCAAACACTGATGCACTGCAGTTGATTCTTAATTCCGGATTCGCTTCTTTATTCTGTAATTTCGAGCAGCTTCCTTATTTCTTTCTTTTAGAATTTTCAGACATTCTTTGGGAAATCTCGTAGTTTTCTTTTCTCCATTTCTCTCTTTGTGATCAGCCTTTTTTCTTTTCTTGATTGTTTTTATTGCTGCTAAAGGGCAATTGGCATATTCCTAAGAAGTGTTTTTCTACTGGAAAATACTTAACTTTCAATTCAAAATCCCTCCTCCGATGAAATTGATGGGGGAGGGGTACACCCCCTTGCCCTCTCCAAACGATGGAGAATCAAATACGGTATATTCATGAACTGCCAGAGCAAGTTATTTCAGTATGATGGGTTCGAGCCCAACCGGTATGCGGTTCTATGAGGTTTCCGGTGTCGAGCCGTATATCTTGAAGCTCGCGAAGACTGACCTTCTTTTGCCAAGTATGCATTTAAGAAGTCTTTGGACTAACACACTTACCTCCATACAAAAATTTTTAAACTCAGAAACTGAATTTGATTCTTGATTCCGGATTCGCTTCTTTATTCTTTATTTTCGAGCATCTTACGTAATTCTTTCTTTTGAACATTTAAAAAATTCTTGGGGACATATAGGAGTTTTATTTTAGCCATTTCTTTCCTTGTGATCTTTCTTTTATGGTCCTTTTTTAACGTGGTGATCTTGCCCTTTGAATTTTACTAGTTAGTGTTTTGATAAATGAACTTAATTCTATGAAAATTCAAAATACCTCCTCCGATGAAACACACACACAGAGACGACACACACAGAGAGAGAAGACACACGCACAGAGACGAGACGCACACACATACAGATATGAAACACACTCAGAGACGACACACACACAAAGACAACTAACACAGAGACAACACCCGCACAGAGACGACACACGTACAGAGACGACACTCACACAGATATGAAAGACACATAGAGATGAAACACGCACAGAGACGACACGCACACAAAGACAACAAGCAGAGAGACAACACACAAATAGAGACGAAACACAAAAGCACACACACGCGCACACACACACACACACAAACACACACGTACAAGCATACACACAAACACACATCCGCACACACGTGCACAAACACACAAACACACACACACGCGTGCACACACGCACACACACACACAAACACTCACACACAAACACACACACACAAACACACACACACACACGCACACACACATGCGCACAAACTCACACACACACGTATGCGCACACACGTTCACACACACACATGCGCACACACGCGCACACAAATCGCAACGTTTGACAAATAGCAATAAAATATGGTAAAAAAAATCAAATCAATAATTGTCTTGATAGCTCATTAAAAAAATTTACTCTTTTTTTCCTACAAATCTAGTCATCCATAAAAAAATAGCGATCAGATTCCTTTTCCTAAAAATCTAGTATTTGTAATAGCGATAACGTAAAGTACATTAGGTAAAAATACATACATTTCCAAATTCAGACTTCACTTGTTTGTCGGATTTTGTGGTGATGTCTGTTTCTTGCATAAATGAGCCAGCGGGGTTCACCATCCTGTGAGCAGCCACCCATTCTCTTTTTGGTTTTTGACCAGACTGTATTCGCGTGGCTCCCGATGGGCCAGTTATCTCCACTTGTTGCATTGGAGTAACACCACTAGCCTTAGCTCTCTTTGGAGGAGGAGAGTAATTGTAGGAATTTCCTTCCTTAAAAAGAAGACAAAATTTAGTATTGAAAAAATGATTTCCCTTGTTACAGAAGAAAAAATTAATACCCCCCCCCCCCACTGCATCAAATCCAATACAATGATTTAAAATATAGATAAAAAAAATCAGCCTTAAATATGATATAATTAAAAGCTAACCAAACGCTAAACTTCAGTGTTGCGTGTCGGAATGAGTACATTAGTTTTCTTGTCAAAGGGTATACCTGCCTGCATAAAGAACCTCCCCTCCTTACTTTTCATGCGAAGAAATAGTTTTTTTTCACCTTACAACGAAGGTGCTAGAATTGATAAATTTCTCCCCTCCCCCCGCCTTATATTTTCATAAAAGCCTCTTAATCATGGAATACAATTGAAAATAGAATATCTTTCGTTTAATTCGACAAAAAAACTCTTTGTCAACGTGTCTTGAATTACGCAAACACATGTTGCATTAATCTCTGAGATAACACAAGCGTGCGAAGCCTTTTTTTCCAAAAAGGACCCTTTCTGTAAATACAAACACAGATGCCTTTAGTTAGACTGGGAAAAGATTTTCGATAATTTGAAAAAGAGATTTTTGAACGAAATAACTATTTCTACAGAATTAAGCTCGTAAACATAGCAGGGGGGAGGGTTTTTGTTTACATAATATAAAAAAAAGCGTACTTTGCGTTTTCTAGCTAGTATACTATTGTCGGTTTGTATTGTTGGAGGGGGGGAGGGGGCTATGCCCCTGAAATTTGAATTTACTAGTAAAATGATTTTATTTGGAAATAAATTAAGAAATATAGTAAACTGTACTCACATTACTATCCTTGATATGTTAAATCATAATGAAAATTATATCGTAAGGTGTGAGCATTTTATAAAAAATCTCAAGGACGAATGTTAAATCACTCCTTTATTTTTAACCAATCACCAGTCGAGTTATCGTATATTGAGCAACCACCAATGTCTCTGATTGGCTCCTAAGAAACGGATGTTGGCTCGAAAAACAGTCTGGTTGAAAAACTTGAAACAAACTTGTGTGGGGAATCCCCACTCGTACTGCTCACTTTTTTGCAATGTTTTGGAACTGGTGGGGAATCCCCGCTCTTTTGGAAAGGTATCAAGGAAAGGCAAGAAAATCCATAAGTACATGCTCTGAAAAGGTGCCACGGAAGTATAGGTGTGAGAGGATACTCACTCTCTTTGAAAAGTTGTAGAGCTTCCATAGAATAACATGGTATTTCCTATAGCAGTCGTAGAAATGGTATTTAGACCTCTACTGATAATTGCTATCTCAAAATTTTGATTGGAGGTGTTTGAAGAAATGGTGGGCGAGAGTGGGGAGTCACTTGCTATCCAATCACTTTCGACTATTAAAAAGAGCACTAGCCGTTTCAATTTCCAATCGATTAATTCCTTTTTAGAGTTTCTATGACAACACTTTCTATAAAAAAAAACTTATTTCCCCTCTTGGAATAAATTAAAACCCTTGCCCTGAGCGCTGTAGGGGATTGCTTTCCTCAAAAAAATATAATTTCCAGATTTTTTAACAACGTCAAACAAAATTGCTATCTCAAATTTTTGATTGGATGTGTTTGGGGAACAAGTTTTTAATATGGTGGTTCAGCAACCTAAAAAATACTCGAAGATGTTTCCCCCGAAACCTAACTAGCCCTAAAAATTCGAAACTACGAATATTACCTACATATCTTTGAATTTACCACAGTTTTATACGGATAAAAACTATGAATTAATAGACAATAGTGAAACTTACAAAATAGTTTAAGAAGAGAAATATTTTACAGTGTATCAACAAGCTGTTTAGTGTTCACGGTTACACGCAGACGAATCAAATGATTCGTAGTAACCGACTGTAATTAATGAGCAAATCAGCTCAATAGTAACCGAAGCTCTAAAAAAAGAAATGTTGATAAAAATTAAATAGATCATACAAATTGGCTTTTTGCGTTGATTAAAGAAACAAAACAAATTTTTTCAACTTAAAGTAAGGAGCAACATCAAAACTTAAAATAACAGAAGTTGTTATGTATATGAGGGGTCTTCCGTTCCCAATACCCTGCTCTTTACGCTAAAGTAGGAGTTTTTGTCCCAATTCTTTAAGAACGATTCCTCAAACACAAGGGCTGTTTAATTAGAATAACTTTTTTACAGAAATTTTCAGTTTTCAGAACTTTTTTACATTTCTTAAAATGACATGAAATATACTTACAACAAAAAATAATCAAATTTAACGTTTTCGAAATTCAAAATGAGAATGATATAGATATGTTAGTTATGACTTTTACAATTAGATAAATATTGTTTGTAGTAGCACTTTCCTTTTTTTGACTGAATGTATTTTGGACGGAATATTTTTCAAATTATTTTTCTATTTATTTTATTTTTGACTTCATTTATGCGGCTGTACCAATGGTACTCTATGGCCACTCATCGACACTACGCAGCATTCCCATTGGTACTATATGGCTGGTTATAGACACTACCTAGTTCATTGTATGTATTAAATCAGTAGTTTTCGTACATTGGAAGGATAAACACTTGCATAGTATTTTTAAAAAAGATAAAATAAAATATTCAAAGAAAGTGTGTGCACATGATAAAATAATCGTTGCGGTGGATGCTGACAAGGAGAAATATTTGAACTATAAAACAAGCATTAATTTGGATCTTATTGAAAATGTATCCGTACGTTGTGATGACAGCAAGGAGCTAAATTCATTTGCAGTACCCAAGAATTACCATCCCGGAAATGGTGGATATACTAAAGTATCATTTACAGAGATGATAGTGCTCAAAGAGAATTCAAACATAAAAATAATTGTCGATGATTGGGGACAACTTCTTACTACTGTTAGTGGTAACACGTTACCTGTTGGTAGATCCTTTCACAAACATTCTGGTATTAGCATTCTAAAGAAGACAAGAAGAAGGCAGGCCTACTTCTGCACTAATGTCATGAACCATATCTTGTCTACGTGCCAGAACTATTACCTGTGTAAAAACAATGTGATAATAGGCAGTGAAATCGCATGCAAAATAAAAAGGGCATTGACAGAAAATATCACTAATGAATATAAAGATGAATTGGTGGAAAATAAAGCGCATGTGAACATTATTTCTATTATTGATCATAAAGCAACACATATAGTCAATGAACCTAATAGTACCAAAGATGAAACGCATATTCAACCTCTAGTGTATAATAATAATATATAACATATTTTTTTTGTTAATATTCTACATGTCGTTATTTCAACAAAATATTTTATTCATTAATTTATTATTTTTCCATTATTTTTAGGGTACGGTAGCAAATCGAACGTTTTAAATCAGATGTATCTGAACCGTGTGTTTTCTTATTAATCAAAAATAAACCCAAGTTCCTGAAAAGATCAAATATTATTTTTGATAGATCAGATGTATATCAACCGAGTATATTCTTATTAGTTAAAAATAAAACTCAAGTTTCTTAAATGATAAATACTTTTAATGAATCAAATATATCTTAACCGTGTGTATTCTTATTAGTCAAAATAAAACTCAATTTTCTTAAATGACCAAATTTAAATGATCAATTTTAATAAATCAAATGTATCATAATCATGTCTATTCTTATTAACAAAAAATAAAACTCAAATTTCTTAAATGATCAAATATTTTTGAATTGATCAGTTATATCTTAACCAAATGTATTCTTATTCGTCAAAAATAAAACTCAAGTTTCTTAAATGATCAAATATTTTTCAATAAACACAACTTATCTTAACCGTGTGTATTCTTTTTAATCAAAAATAAACCCAATATTCTTCAATGATCAAATATTTTGAATAAACCAGATGTATCTTAAGCGTGTAAATATTTGTAATAAAATCAGATGTATCTTAATGGTGTATTTTCTTATTAATAAAAAATAAAACCCAAGTTCTTTCAATGATCAGATATTTTTAATAAATTAGAAACATCTTAACCGTGGGTATTCTGATAAATCAAAAATAAAGTTAAGTACAAATTATATTCTTGCTTTTAGAAAGCATAGGGTTTAGAACCCTACTCAGATTAATTTCTGCTCGTTTTGAGTTTGACTTATTTTAAGCTCTGTTTGTTTTGGGTTTCATTTATTTATTTGTACTGATCTGTGGTATTTGTATGCTTCATAGATTATTTTATTCATTTTTTTCATTTTTAGGTTAATGGAGTTCTTTACTTTTTTTGAAAAAAAAGAGAAATTTTTTTTGTGCAAAATGTTTTTTGATTAATTTCTGTTCGTTTTATAGTGACATATTCCTTTTGAGGAGAGAACCTCTTCTGAAGTTAAACAACCATTCCTTCCATAAAAAACCTTAAATACCCCTTGTGCATAACTTACAACCCTTGCACCTAATCTCTGGGGGTTTTTTCAACCCCTAAAGCCTTGATGTATTATGTTTAGACTATTTTGAATAAAATGTCTATCTCAAAATTTCTGTCAAACGTATTTCGGGACAATACGACTTGCGTTTAAGGTGGAGGGGTTAGCTGCCCTCAGATCACATTGACTCTTAAAAAAAGCACTAGAGCGTCTGATTAATAATCCAATGAGCACACTCCGAAGTTTATATGACCACACTATAAAAACCCTATCTGTCCCTGGGGCATAACTTGCAACCCTTGCCCTTAGGGCTGGGGGGGATTTCTTATCCTCAAAGACATGATTTCCAGACCTTTCTGATGGGCTGAACAAAATCGCTATATCAAAATTTTCCCTCCGATCATTTTCGACAAATAAAAAAGGCTTCAGTCTCTCAATTTCCAATCGAATGAGCCGTTTTTGAAGCTTCTACGACAAAACTTTCTATAAAAACTTTTTATACCCAAAGCGCATAACTTAAGACCTATGGGGCTATGGGGGGAGGTTTTTCCTCCTAGAAGACATCATTTCCGGGCCTTTCAACCACGTTGAACACAATGGCAATACCCAATGTTGATCGTAAATGTTTGGGGAAATGATGGGCATGGGGGGGGGCAATTCTCCCCCCGACTATTAAAAACTTTTGACTATTAAAAAGGGCGATAGGCCTCTCAATTTCCAATCGAAACAGCCCTTTTTGAAGTTGTTACGATAACACTTTCTATAAAAATATTATATGCCCCAGGGCACAACTCGACTATTAAAAAGGTTAGAACACTGGAATGTTTTATTTTAGTTATGCTGACTGTAATGTGTTTTGTCTAATTTATATTAAAATTAAACATGCCCTAAATAACCGTGAGAGGGGGAGGGGTAGTTGCCCTACAATTAGTTTTGACTATTAAAAGGACACTAGATCTTTGAATTTCCGATCGAATGAGCGCTTTTTCAAGTTTCTAGGACAAAGCTTTCAACAAAAAGCTCATATGCCCTAAGGGTATAACTTACAACCGTTGCCTTGAAAGTTGTAGGGGGTGTGCCATCCTCAAAGACCTAATTTCTTGAACTTTCAACTACGTTGAACAAAATCGCTATCTGAAAATGTTGATTGGATGTGTTTGGGGAAATGGTGGGCACGAGAGTGGGGTTAGTTACCCTCCAACCACTTTCGACTATTAAAAAGTGCACTAGTCTTCTCAATTTTCAACTGAATGAGCTTGTTTTGAAGTTTCTACGACAACACTATCTATAAGAACCTTATTTACCGCAGGTACAATTTACAACCTTTGCCCTTGGGTCACTGGAGGGTTTGTTATCCTCAAATACATAATTTCCGGAACTTTCAACGACGTTGAACAAAATGGCTGTCTCAAAACTTTGATTGAATGTGTTTGGGGTAATGGTGGGCGTGAGAGGGTGATTAGTCGCTCTGCATTCGGTTTCTACAATTAAAAGGACACTAGCCGTTTCAATTTCCAATCAAATGAGTCTCTTTTTAGTTTTAACGACATAACTTTTCATAAAAACCTTATATGCCTCCAGGGCATAGCTTACAAACCTTGCCCTGAGGGTTGTATGGGAGGGTTGGCATCCTCAAAAACCCAATTTCCATAACATTCAACTACGTTGAAAAAAATGGCTATCTCATAATTTTGATTGTATGTGTTTGGGGAAATGGTGGGTGTGAGAGATGGGTTAGTTGCCCTCCAATGGAATATCTCATAATTTTGATTAAATGTCTTTGGGGAAATGGTGGGCTTGAGAGGGGGGTAAGTTGCCCTTCAATCACTTTCGACTATTAAAAAGAGCACTAGCCCCTTTAATTTCCAATCGGATGAGCCCTTTTTGAAATTTCTAAGACAACTCTTTCTATAAAAACCTTATATGCCCTCAGGGCATAACTTAAAACCCTTGCCCTGAAAGCTGTGGGGGGGGGGGGATTGTCATCCTCAAAGACCTCATTTCCAGAACTTTCAACTACGTTGAAAAAAATGGCTATCTCATAATTTTGATTGTATGTGTTTGGGGAAATGGTGGGCGTGAAAGATGGCTTAGTTGCCCTCCAATTACTTTTGACTATTAAAAAGGACACTAACCATTTCAATTTCCATTCGAATGAGCCCTTTTTGAAGTTTTTAAGACAACGATTTCTATAAGAACCTTAATGTCCCCGGGGTATAATTTAATACCCTTGCCCTGGAAGTAGTGAGGAGGGGGGGATTGTTATGCTTAAAAACCTAATTTCCAAAACTTTCAACTAAGTTGGGTTTCATTTTTGATTCATAAGAATACAGAATGTTAAGATATATCTGATTTATTTAAAAAATTTTGTGATTTAAGAGACTTGGGTTTTATTTTGATTAATAAGAATACACACGGTTAAGATGCATCTGATTTATTACAAATATTTGATCATTTAAGAAACTTGAGTTTTATTTTTGATTAATAAGAACACATGCGGTTAAGATACATCTGATTTATTAAAAATATTTGATTATTTAAGAAAATTGAGTTTTACATTTTACTAATAATAATACAATCAGTTAAGATATGTCTGATCTATTAAAAAAATACTTGATCATTTAAGAAATTTGGGTTTTATTTCTGATTAATAAGAATGCACACGGTTAAGATACATTTGATTTATTAAAAATGTTTGATCATTTAAGGAACTTGAGTTTTTTTTTTGACTAATAAGAACACATTTGGTTGAGATACAGCTGACTTATTAAATATATTTTATCATGTAAGAAATTTGAGCTTTATTTTTGACTAATAAGAATACATTTGGTTAAGATATATATGATCTATTAAAATTTTTTTATCATTTAAGAAAGTTGGGGTTTTATTTTTGATTAATAAGAATACAAACTGTTAAGATACTCTGATTTATTAAAAATATTTGATCATTTAAGAAACTTAAGTTTTATTTTTTGACTAATAAGAATACATTCGGATAACATACATCTAATCTATTAAAAATATTTGAATCATTTAAGAAACTTGAATTTAGTTTTTGGTTAATAAGAATAAACATGATTAAGATATATTTGATTTATTACAAATACTGATCATTTAAGACACTTGAGTTTTCTTTTTGACTAATAAGAATACATTCAGTTGAGATACATCCAACTTATTAAAAAAACATTTGATCATTTCAGAAACTTGGGTTTTATTTTTGATTAATAAGAATACACACGGTTAAGATACATCTGATTTGAAACGTTCTATTTGCTAGCGTACCTAAAAATAATGGTACCATAATAAAGTAATGCATAAAATATTTTTATTGAAATAACAACATGTAGAATATTAACATAAAAAATATGTTACATAAATTATTATACATTATTAATATCATTGAACAAATTTGGACATTTTGAATCTATTCCATAAAATAATTCATCATGCTATCTTTTGATAGAGTAGGTATTCTCTTCTCTTAGTTCGTAACCAGTAGAATAATCATTAATCCATCTTGAATCATTCACAATTTTTACTGTGGTGTCAGTTAGAGGTTTAATATGAGTCTCTTCTTTAGTGTTATTGGTTACATTTATTGTATCTGTTGGTTTATGATCAATAGTAGGATTAATGTTCATATGCGCTTTATTTTCCATCAAGCATCTTTATATTCATTAGTGGTTTTGTCTGCCAATGCTTTTTTGCTTTGCACGCCATTTCATTGTCTATTACCACATTTTTTTTTACACAGGTAAGAGATCTGGCACACAGACAAGATATTGTTAATGACATTAGTGCAGGAGTAGGCCTGTCTTCTTCTTGTTTTCTTTAGAATGCTAATGCCAAAAATGTTGTGATAGAATCTACCAACAGGTAACGTGTTACTATTAACAGTAGCAAGATATTCTCCACCATCATCAAAAGTTATTTTAATCTTTGCATTCTCTTTGACCAGTATAATCTCTGGAAGTGATACTCTTGCATATCCACCATTTGCATGATGAAAATTCTTGGATACTCCAAAGGAGTTTAGCTCCTTGCTGTCATGACAATGTACGCACACATTTCTAATAAGATCCCTATTAATGCTTTTTTCATTGTTCAAATATTTCTCCTTGTTAGCATTCAACTAAACGATGATTTTATAATGTGCACACAATTTCTTTGAATATTCCATTTTCACTTTTTTTTTATAGTGTTTATCCTTGCAATGTACGAAATTACTGATTTAATACTTACAGTAAACAAGGTAGTGTCGATAACCAACCATAAAGTACTACTGAGACAGTCACGTAGTGTCGATGAGCGGCCATAGAGTACCATTGGTACAGCTGCATAAACAAAAAAAGTAAGAAAGTTAAAAAAATTTCATCAAAAAAAAATCAGCCCAAAAAAGAAAAGTGCTGGTACAAACTTTATTTTTCTAATTGTAAAAGACACGAATAACATATCTATATCATTCTCATTTTGCATTTCAAAGATATTAAATGTGGTTTTTTTAATTATATTTCTTGTCATTTTAAGACATGTAAAAAAAGGAAAAAATTTCTATCTTAAAAAATATAAAAATAAAAGATAAAAGTTAAAAAAAGTTAAAAAAATTAAACTTAAAAAACGTATCAAAAATGGGGGGAGGAGCCACAAGTTGGGGAGGGGTATTGGAGCCCTTGAAGATTAGGGTTCTTGATGGCTAATGGCTGCCGTATCATTGCCTCAAATGTAAACGACTTTTTGTAAGAGGAATTTGTAGTAGCTCCAATAGTAAACCCACTATGGGCCTTGTCAAATACATATGCAGTTCACTACTTGATTTCTAAGGATTGTACTGGATTTCTAAGGATTGTTCTGGATTTCTATACTAAAATTCTTTTCTTGGCGCCTACGACTTATCGTTTAAGAAAGTTGGGGTTTCATTTTTGATTAATAAGAATACAGTCTGTTAAGATATTCTAATTTATTAAAAATATTTGATGATTTAAGAAACTTGAGTTTTAACTTTAAAAAGTATAAAAATGGGGGGAGGGGCCAAAATTTGGGAGAGGGGTATTGGAGCCCTTGGAGATTAGGGTCCTTGATGGCTAATGGGTGCCGTATCATTGCCTAAAATGTAAACGACTTTTTGTAAGAGGAATTTGTAATAACTCAAATAGTAAACCCACTATGTACCTTGTCAAATCCATATGCAGCTTACTACTTGATTTCTAAGGATTGTACTGGATTTCTAAGGATTATTCTGGATTTCTATATTAAAATTCTTTTCTCGGAACCTACGACTTTGTTAATTTTAACTTTATGCATACTCCAGCGTCCAATACTAAATATTATTATATTAGCCGCACTCCTCACTTGATACTTGTGTATTATAGCAACCATAGCTAAAAAATAAAGCTAGGTCAATTGACTTGTAAATGATGAATATATTCTAATCCTATTATGACATTTATATGATGTAGCGTGGGTTTCCTCAGACTTACCTATGGCCGGTAAGCAATTTTAACCCTTTGCCTGTTTTATTAAATCGGAATAAATAAAATATTCTTATTATTATCATTTTGTTTTATCTGGATATTCATATACTGAGTTAAGACCCTCCAGGTCGTTTGAATGGTATGCTATGCTGGACGTACATCATAATATGGGTCATTGACCTACATAAATACAGGTATCAAAAGATATATCTTTTGCATAATTCTTGCAATAAATTATATGCAATCAGTATCTGTTGATACGGTTTAGACCCTCAGGCTGTAAGTTCTGTAAAGTATATCTTTTTGGTCCAAATATATCGTCTTCTGGTCGCTTTATACGATGTATTCCCTGGAGTATTGGGGTTGTTACTACTGTGATCTTTCTTCTGGCAAAAACCACAATTTCCACATTTTAGCAGATGGGAGCTTGAAATTTCTACACTAAGGATCTCAGATACGCTGATTTGATGGTGTGATTGTCATCAATATTCCTTGACTTTTAGGGGGTTTTTCCACCTTTTTATGAAAATCTGATAAATTTCTGAGGCTCTTAGCTTTTGATGGGTAACACTAAACCTAATTAATCTTATATATTTGAAATCAAAACAATATGCCAATACTTTTGATATATCTGTTGACATGAAAATTCCGTTTTTTAGAATTTTGGTTACTATTGAGCCGCGTCACTCCTTACTTAGAGTTCGTTGCCACCAACTTTTTCATTCCAAATATATTAAGTAAATAAAACAAGATTTTGTAACTGAAAGTAAGGAGCAACACTAAAACTCAAACCGAATAAAAATTATTCCGTATATGAAGGGTTGCCACCTCCTCAGTACCTTGCTCTTTACGCTATAGCTGTTAGGACTTTTAGAAAGCTTCCTATTCTAATTAAACGGCCCTTGTGTTTCAGTAGCCGCTCTTAAAAAATGGAACAAACAGTAAAACTTTAGCGTAAAGAGCAAGGTATTAAAGAAGGGAGAACATTTCATACACGGAATAATTTCTGTTCCGTCTGAGTTTTAATGTTGCTCCTTACTTTCAATTTAACAATTCTTGTTTTATTTAATTAATTTTTGGTCGTTTTTCAAACAATACCGGTAAATCTGGCTCATCCTCCATTAAATATACCCCCCCCCCACTTCAAGGAAAACTCCTCCCTGAAAATTACATCCAAAGCAAAGTACACCCCTCCCCTTAAAATTCCCTCCAGACAGTTCCATCCTCGCTGAAAATACCCCCTCGCCGTAAAATGTCTTGCAGACGATTCAGCCTGAAAAATCTTCTTAGCATACTTTTATTTGAAAAAAAGACTTTGATTTCTAATTCGTTTCTCAATCACCCTGGAAATACCCCCTTCCGTGGGAATTTTTTTCAGAAACCAAAACACGCGGGAAATAGCCCCCGGATAATTCCTCCGGAACATCTCCAATTGTAAAATTGAGCTGGCGAAGAGAATGTAAGACGATTAAAAGCAATCCCGCATAAGAATTTTGTCAAATTCCTCCAGTGGAAAATTTCTGCTGGAAAATTTACCCCTCGGAAAGCTCCCTCCCCAAAGAAGATCCTTCCTAAGGAAATCAACCCCAAGCACAAAATCCCCCCCCCCACTGAAAAGTGTCTGTATACTTCCCAATAACAAATAATATACGTAAACAATGGGCGATTTTCATAACTTACAGGCCTCTCCCCACGGACTGTAGGGGGGGGGGATTTTACCCCTAAATAAATAATTATTTGATCTTTCAACTATACTGAAAAAAATGGTCATCTCATAATTTTGATCAGATAGCTTTGGGAAAAAAAGGGTCGTGCAGGGCGGGGCAGTTGCCTTCCAATATTTTTAGTCACTTAAAAAGGGCACTAAAACTTTTAATTTCCGTTCAAATGCACCCTCTCTTGATCTTCTAGGACCAATATTTCGGTACAATCCCCCGGAAAAGAAACACAAACAAACAAATAAACACGCATCCGTGATGTATCTTCTGGCAAAAATAGCGAAATTCCCCTATTTCAAAAATCAGGTGAATATGCTCAGGCTCGTAACTTTGAATGTGTAACACTAAACAAGATTGGTTCCAATTCTTTAAGAATGATTCCTGAATCACAAAGGCCGTTTAATTAGAATAGATAGCTCTTTTTAAAGTACTAAAAATACTTTAACGTAAACAGCGATGTATTGAAAGGGGGCTAACCCCCTCATATACGTAATAGTTTCAGTTGAACATCTTACTTTCAGTTGAAAAAACTTTTTTTTTCTTAATTTAATTTCTGATCGTGTTTTAAATAATACTGGGAAGTCTGGCTCCCCTTCATAGAAATGTCCCATCCGTCATGAAAACATCCTCTATGGAAATATCCTTCCACGTAATACCCTCTCCCCCCCCCAGAAAAAATCCCTCCTGAAATCGTCTGTATACTTCCCAATAACCAATACTATGTGTAAACAATGTTCAAAGTTGATAACTTGCAGCCCTTTCCCCGGGAACTGTAGGGATTAAGTCACCCTGAAAGACATAGTTATTATATTTTCGACTTTGTTGAACAAAATGGCTATCTCAAAATTTTGATCGGGTGACAATGGGCAAAAAATTATTGGGGGGGCCTAGTTACCCTCTATTTTTTGGTCACGTAGAAAGGGCACTAGAACTTATAATTTTCGTTCGAATGAGGCTTCTTGCGATTTTGTAGGACCACTGGATCAATACGACCAACCCTGGGAAAAACAAACAAAAAATAAACAAATAAACACGTATCCGTGATCTTTCTTCTGGCAAAAAATACAAAATTCTACATTTTTGCAGATAGGGTTTTCAATTAGGGTTTTCTGATACACTGAATATGATGATGTGATTTTTATTAAGATTCTATCACTTTTTTTTACCCCCTTTTTTTGAAAATAAGGCAGATATTTAAGGCTCGTAACTTTTGATGGATAAGACTAAATTTGGTGAAACTTATATATTTGGAATCAGCATAAAAATTCAATTCTTTAGATATATCTATTGATATCAAAATTCTGTTTTTTAGAGTTTCGGTTACTATTGAGCCGAGTCACTCCTTACTTACAGTTCGTTACCACGAACTGTTTGAAACGTAGAATTTATATTTTTTCCAAAGCAAAATCACGAATGTGTGTTCATTTATTGAAATAGTATTCAAGAAGGTAATGAAAGGGCTCGTTCGAACGGCAAAAGTTTTATTGTCCCTTTTAAGTAAACAAAAATACTGATGGACGACTAGCCCCCCTGACATGACTTTGTTTTCCCCGAAGACATCCGGTTGGAACTTTGATATAGCCATGTGATCCAGTATAGTTAAAAAGTCCGATAATTCTGCCTCTGGGAATGACATGGACCCCCTAAGACCCATGGGGAAATGGCTTTAAGTTATGCAATTAGTCAATTGTCTACTCGCGGTATTTCTTATTGGGATGTAACGTAAATCTTTCGGAGAGGGGGGTATTTCCTGCAGTGTTGAAGTTTTTCTGTAGCGAGGAATTTTCCGAGAGAGGAGGAAATTTCCGGAGGTTATTGTAAAACGGGTGAACTTTCCGGAATTCACACACATAATTCCTTTTATCTGTTTTACTTTTTCTTTGCATGCACAACTTTAGATGTGGATAGAATGCTTCGTGGGAATTGTCCGATGGAATCTTTCAGCGGATCGAAACTGTCTCGCGGGAGTTTTCCGTGGCAGAATGTGGTCAATGTTTACATGGGTGCTGTGGAGTGCTACTTCCCTTGTTGTATTAAAATAAATGTTTGTGACATTTATTTTAATGCTTAATTTAACTAAACTCATTTGTTTCATAAAGGGTGATGTGTAAATAAACTTTCCGGGGGAAATTTCCCATATAAAATTTTACGCAGGCCGAGGACAAGGAGTATTTCTGGCATGATATAAAAAACGGTCAGATTAAAAAAAAAAGCATGCAGCAAAAAAAACAAAGAAGAAAGCAACATTGATGCTGAGATTGTCGATCGTTTCCCAAAAGAATATGAATCCTATAATATTCATGATTATGTGACGAATAAAAAAGAAGAAGGACTTGAAAACGCCAAGGTTTCTTAATTAAAATTAAACTGCTGATTTGCCACCCCCTGACTTAAAACCAAAGAATAGCGTGAAATTTATGCTAATGCATAATTTAAATATTTCAGAGGTTATATGCGACAGAACACGGCTGGTTTGTACTTAGTTATGTAGCAACGCATGTCAACCTCCATACCTAACTTTAATCACGGTATGTTGGACGTACCATTTCCCGGTGCTAAACAAGAAAGTGTTTTGAAAATTCTTCCACCACCCAACGAAGGTCAAACGTAAAATGTTGTATGGAAGGAAGCATAGAGCGCTCCCTCCAAGTCTTCTTTTAAGCATTTATAGTGATAGCAACGACAGTTACTTCAACTTAGCTTATTTATTTAGCTGCTACGTTCTTTTTTCTTCAGCCCGAAAATATTACCATATTGAGAATAGTGAGGGAATTTAAATTAGCAATAAATTATACCTTAAGATCAAGGAACTAAATGAACATTAATTGGATGGTCTAATTTTGAAGACACGTGATCAATGCTAATGATTTTATAGACTTACTTCCTTGTGCTTATATAAACAGCAGTGGTCTGAAAATTTGTCAGTAGTTTTTCTCATTTGATTTTTATTTCAATTAAGTGATGTCCATTTTTGTAAGTCTTGTTATCAGATCTAGTTTTTATCTAATAGTGAAATAGTAGGCCTATTCGCCAGTGAACATAACCAAGAATACTTCTTTTTTCTTGGAAAAATTACTATGTAATCTTATAAAAAAAAAAATCGTGAAATAATTTTATTTTAAAAAATTTCGTGATTTGAAGTCATTGATGAGCTAAACTTTCGATTCACTTTGTTTGAATACGCTGATCTATGAGGACACACAGGGCTGTTTGCCCTTAAATTGTAAAGATCGTGTGTGAAGAGGGGTATGATGTGCATTAAAATTTTGAATCTTTAAACGTATGTTAGGAAGAAAATTTTGGTATGCAAATTGGATTTTTTATTACAGAAACATAATTGTTTGAAGAAAAGCAGGAAATAAGGAGGGAATTCTACACCTTAACTCTACCTTAAATACAGAATGACAAAGAATAACGTGAGCTTTTGTGATTCACAGTTGGAGACATAAGTATTGGTCGATTGTTATATTGAAAGATTGAGTTTTCTTCCAATTTTAAGGAAATATTTACCAAATCTTCTTGAAGCTTGGTTTCAACAATATGGTGCAACACCACATACTGTATGGCAATCAATGTCAGTTTGATTGTGGGAACAAAAAAGACATGTTTCACAGCATAAATTTGACAGAAAAGTGGGAAAACTAAAGAATATGTTTCATGTCTTTGAGAGTTTTTAAAAATAAGCTGTGTCAATATGATAGGTTTTTTCTACACACCTAAGATACTTTTAAAATAATTCTGATATCAAAGCTTCATTTCCACAATAGTTTTTGGGGGTGAAAAGAGGATATAACTCATTTCTACGAGAGAAAACAGCTACGTAAAACTTTTAATTCCATCAGAAGCTCCTAATATAAAAGAAGATGGATTGTTTGAGTGTATAAACCTTGTCATATTTGAGGTATGGGATGTCAATCTTAGTTAATAAGTGTCCCATTATGGCACCCAAATTAGTACATCAGATTTTGCGTGAACTTTTTAGTAACCGTTTCCTCTAAACAGACATTAAAATAGCCTTCCTTTTTTTTGTTCGTTATGACTTTGGATGAATTTAGACCACAATCCAAGAATAAATTACGTTGTGTCCCAGCTAAGATGTGTCCCAGCCTAAATCATAAATCGATAGTGGACCGTAAGAATGTGCATACCTATTTCCAGGACGCCTTCTACAAAAAATATTTTTCAGATATTTATAACCAGGTTTCAGCCTTTGACATTAAAATTCGTTTGCAAAAAGAATCGTTGTTTTTGTTGACAGTTATAACTATAAATGTAACAAACATTAAACAAACCGAAAATTTAGTTACTATTTCTTGTACTTTCTCTCAACTAACAGGAAATAAAAAAAAGAAAAGAGATAAAATCCGAAATACAAAACGCCAAAATTCAACAGAACGCACTCTTAAACTCAAAAACTAGGTCACAACATGTGCAATATGATTAAAAAAATTTTAATGGGATGAAATGTTTCTTTTAATCAGAGTTCTTTTTATATAGTATCTACAAGGAAAGACAATCGTAACTAAATTAATAATTCCATATACCCTAAATACTGATATTCAAATTATTAAAGGACTTGCACTTCGGTGTAGACTTGAGAGGATATGTGATCCCCGTCTTGCACTAGTATCTGGGATCATTGCTTTTCATGATGCGAAAACAATTTAAGTGATTTGAAGAATATGAAAATTAGAACTTGTAATTTTGCGACGTTAAAAAATCACTATCGTACGGGCATTTTGAATGACGAATTTAGACAATTCGAACTGGATTTAATAGGAATTTCAGAAGCTCATATCCCAGGGGTAGGAAGCATGAAATTAGGTGACATAGAATTTGTTTACTCAGGCAGGAAGGATGGGGTACATAGGCAGGGAGTAGGGCTCATGATGAATAAGGAAGCTGCTAAGTCTTGTTTAGGCTGGGAAGGTATTAATAATAGAATACTAATTGCTCATTTTATGACTAAAAAGTTTAGGGTATCAGTTATAGTAGTATACGCCCCTGTAGAACCGACTGATGGAGATACTAGTGACTCAGATGAATTTTACTTACAGTTACAGGAGCAAATATACAAGGTCCCAGGTAGAAATATGATGTTATCACTGGGATATTTTAACGCCCAGGTTGGTAGAAATAGGGATAGATGGTATCCCAGCTTAGGTAAATTTGGTGTAGGAAAAGAAAACAGTAATGGATACAGACTTTTGCAATTTTGTAGGTATAACAATCTAGTTATAACCAATACGGTGTTTGGTCATAAAATGGCTCATAAGCTAACATGGTATTCACGTAATGGTAAGACAGCAAACCTTATCGATTATGCTATAGTAAACCGAAGACTGGCAGGATCAATAAAAGATACTAGGGTATATAGGAGTGCTGTTATTGATGTTAAAAGTAAAGATCACCATCTATTAGTGTCAAGGTTAATTTAAAGCTGAAATATCGGAAGGGTAATTACCTCCCGGGAAGTTATGATGTTAGTAGACTCCAGGATGAGAATTTGAGAGAAACTTTTCAGGAACAGTTGAATACTAAACTTGAGAGTTTAAAATTTGATAATGTGGAAGATGGTTGGAATAATTTTAGAAAAATAATTTGTGAAGTTGCTGAAGTAAGAAAGCTAGAACTGTAGCTAAGAATATTAGTGAAAAAGCTTTATGTTTATTAGAAAGGAGAAAGGACTTGTACAAGAATTATCTGAGTGATAGATCGCATGAAAACAAAAGAAATGTAAAGAAAGTGGAGAAAGCATTGGAATATGAGCTAAGGAGGTGTGAAGTGGAGGCCATGGATAAAATTGCCGAGGATTTAGAAGATGCAGCTAGACGGCATAATAGTAAAATATTGTACTGGCACGTTAAAAAATTCAGAGGTAGTAGTCAATCCGGACATGTCCCAGTTAAAGATAGGAATGGGTTGGCAATTAGCGATATGGAAAAAGCTAAAGCGAGATGGGCCGAACATTTTGAGAACTTTCTTAACCGAGATAGAGTTGCAGGAAAAGATATAGAGGAAAATGAAAAAGTTTGTGATACCTTGGATGTGAAGGAAGATTTGTTTTGTGAGGAGGAATTAGCAACAGTACTAAAAGGATTAAAGAATAATAAGGCTCCAGGTGCTGATAGGGTAGTAAATGAGTTTCTTAAATATGGTGGCTCTGAGGTTAGAAATAAGTACCTAACGATTTTAGGAAAACCTTAATTAAGCTACTTTATAAGAAAGGTGATAAAAGTGAGTGTGGTAATTATCGAGGCATTAGTCTGGTGTCTGTAGGTAGCAAATTGCTTAGTAATAAGATACTTTTTAGACTGAGAGATGCCGTAGACAAAGTTTTAAGAGAAGAGCAGTGCGGTTTTAGAAAAGGTAGAGGATGTGTTGACCAAATTTTAACTCTTAGGCTAATAATTGAAAAGTGCCTAAGTTTTCAAACACCTTTGGTCCTCAGTTTTATAGATTATGAGCAAGCGTTCGATTCTGTTGATAGAAGAGCTTTAGTAAAGGTTTTATCCTTGTTCTGGTCTCTGTAGGTAGCAAATTGCTTAGTACGACTAATATGATACATTTTAGACTGAGAGATGCCGTAGACAAATACATTAAACCAGACAAATACATTAAAGTGATTAGTGCTATGTACGAGAATAACACTGCTGCGGTTAAGGTAGGAAATGAGGTTAGCAGCTGGTTTTGTATTAAATCAGGAGTTAAGCAGGGTTGTGTTCTATCCCCCTTTATTTGAATTATTCTGACGGACTTTGTTTTAAGGAGCACAGGAAAGGCAAAGGGAGACCACGGAATAAAATGGGTAGGAAAAAGTTTTCTGGACTTGGATTATGCTGATGATTTAAGCATCCTAGATGAAAGTGTGAGCAAAATGAATTAATTTTTAGAGTTTTTGTGAGTTCAGTGTGCTAATATTTGTTTGAAAATTAATGTTAAGAAGACTAAGTCATTGAGACTAGTAATAAGAGAAGATGAAAAGGCGACGTTGGGTGATGAAAAGTTTGATCAGGTGGACAGCTTCACTTACCTTGGTAATATTATTAGTAGAGATGGTGGGAGCAGTGAAGATGTTAAAAGTGGAATAGCCAAGTCTAAGGGTGTTTTTTCACAGTTAAAAAAAGTCTGGAAGAATAGGAAGATAAGTCTGCAAACCAAGATTAGAATATGAGAAGCTACAGCGATGACAGTGGTCAAATATGGCTCTGAAGCATGGACGCTCCGAAAACTGCATGAAGATTTGCTAGATGTTTTCCAGAGAAATTGCTTAAGAATTGTTCTGGGTACCCGGCTGACTGCCCGTATTTCAAACAATAGGCTATACGAAAAAAGTGGTTCAATACCGCTTTCTAGGTCTAAAATGAAAGAAAGTTTGAGGTGGTTAGGGCATGTTGTGCGGATGAAGGATGACAGATTGCCGAAGATTGTTCTTTTCGGCCAACCATCTAGGACTAAACGGAAAGCAGGTCGTCCCCGTCTGGGGTGGGAGGATGTCATAAAGAAAGATTTAAAGGAAATGGGAACTTTGTGGGCGGGTGTAAAAAGGGAGGCTTTGAATAGATTGGGGTGGAGGAGGATTGTGCGTAGCTGTGTTGGCTTCAGGCGGCTTGGTGCTGCGATGAGTTGTTATTATTATTATTATTTATTATTTCATAAGCCTTTAGACGACGCTCTACTGAAATAGATATTTACCTGGTGTCTTCTTTGACGTTTCTAGCTCTTATTGTCTCATGTTTTGAATTAATCATTTTTAGGGAAAAAAATTTCTTAGTTATTGCTAATCCAATATATGAAATATCCAAAGGATAAAGGTTGACTGTCAGGCCTTATAGATGCCATTCAAACTGAACTTATTTTGAAATTCCTTTTGTACATGCTAGTATTGACCTTTTTTTGATGAAGTCGTCAATATTTGTGTGGTTTTCTTAGCCAGTTGAATCAAACTTCCACTTTTATTAAATATATTTTTCGTTAAAAAGAGCATAGTGGTACAGAAAATCATATATTGTGTAGTTAATACTAACCAAAAATAAAATATTGCTGTTTATTAGCCTTTAAAGCAACATGTATTAACTTTTATGTTGGATAATCCTCAATTGTAAACGTTGTTTGGTTAATTGAATATAAAGTTTACCAATCTCACCCCCTTGGTGCCCCACTAAATTCATTTGTCAGAATATGGTCTTTTATTTGGCTTTATATATGATTAATTAAAAAAGTTTTTCCGAAAAAGTAAGATTTTCAAAAAAAAGTAAAGAAACCTATTAAACAAAAGATGAGCAAAAATAAAATAAAATAATCTACCATGCGTGAAACTACCACAAATCAGCATCGATAAGTAAATGAAACCCAAAACGAACAGAACCCAAAACCGAGTCAAACTCAAAACGAGAAGAAATTAACATAAGTTGGGCTCAAAACCCCTATGCCTTCCCAAGGCCAGAGCAGAATTTGCACTTTACTAAAAAAAATATAAATGTTTTTACTTTTATAACTTTAACAAATCTTTTATAATATATTAAAAATTTCATTACTAAATATCAGTATATGTATATTAAACTGACAATGCACATTCACTTGTATTTTATTCAGTAAAGTGTAAATTATCTTCTGGCCTTGGGAAGGCATAGGGGTTTTGAGCACAACTTATGTTAATTTCTGCTCGTTTTGAGTTTGACTCGGTTATTTATTGGGGGCTTCGGGGGTTGTCTTCCTCAGAGACCTAATTTCCAGAACTTTCAGCAACGTTGAACAAAATGGCTATATCAAAATTTTGATTGGACGTGTTTGGGGAAAAAGTGGGCCAGAGAGGGGGGTTAGTTGCCCTCAAATAAATTTTGACTTTTAAAAGTGGAACTAGCCATTTCAATTTCCAATCAAATGAGCCCGTTTTGAAGTTTCTACGACAACGCGTTCTATAGAAACCTTATATGCCCCAAGGGCTTAACTTACAACCCTGGCCCTGAGGACTGTGGGAGGGTTACCATCCTCAAAGACCTAATTTCCAGAACTTAAAACTACGTTGAATAAAATGGCCATCTCAAAATTTTGATTGGATGTGTTTGGGGAAAAGGTGGGCGTGAAAGGGGTGATAGTTGCCCTCCAATCACTTTCGACTATTAAAAAGGACACTAGACATTTCAATTTCAAATTGAATGAGCCCTTTTTGAAGTTTTTACGACAACGCTTTCTATAAAAACCTTATATGCCCCCAGGACACAACTTACAACCCTTGCCCTGAGGGCTGGTGGGGGTAGTCATCCTCAAAGACCTAATTTCCAGAACTTTCAACTACGTTGAACAAAATGTCTATCTCAAAAATTTAATTGGATGTATTTGGGGAAAAGGTGGGCGCGAGAGAGGGGTTAGCTGCCCTCCAATCACTATGGACTATTAAAAAGGGCACTAGCCCTTTAATTTCCAATCAAATGAGCCCTTTTTGAAGTTTCTACGACAACACTTTCTATAAAAACCTTATATGCCCCAAGGGCATAACTTACAGCCCTTGCCCTGAGGGCTGTGGGGGAGTGTCATCCTCAAAAATATAATTTCTATATGGAAATCAACTACGCTGAACAAAACGGCTATCTCAAAATTTTGTTTGGATGTGTTTCGGGAAATGATGGGCTTGGTACGGGTGTTAGTTGCCTTCCAATCACTTTCGACTATTAAAAAGAGCACAAGCCCCTCGAATTTCCAATTTAATAAGCCCTTTCCGAAGTTTCTGCGACAACTTCTTCGATACGAAGTGCCCTGGTCTAAAGTAAAAATAATAAATAATACATTGTGCCAACATCGTTCTTATATGTCCCCAGGTCATAACTTAAAACCCTTTTCCTGAAGTCTTTGGGGGAGTGTCCTTCTCAGAAACGTAATTCCTACCTGAAATTCAACTATGATGAACAAAATAGCTATCTCAGAATTTTGACTGGATATATTCCGGGAAAAGATGGGCGTGGAGAGGGTGTTAGTTCCCCTACAATCATTTTCGACCATTCAAAAGGGCACTAGCCACTCCAATTTCCACAGGAATGAGCCCTTTTCGAAGTTTCTACGACGACTCCTTCGATACGAGGTGCCCTGGTATGGAAAAAATAATAATAATAATACATTGTGCCAACATCGTGCTTTACTTAGGCAGCGCGATTGCGCTGCATGTGATATTGCTGTAGAACTGATGATGAAAATCTGATTAGTTTTAAATCCAAAAATCATTTTTCCACAAAGGAAAAGACCGCACCTTTATTATAGTCTCCTTTTCAGGTGTGTATATTAGCAAACTTTTTTGTTCTTGCTATCTGCAAGCCCACAGGCATCAACAAAGCTATTAGCCTAGGTTCTTCCCAAATAGATGGCATTCGAGGAGAAATGTATTTTATACCACAAGATCAATCATTAGCAGACATTTCCAGAACAGATCCAAGCTCTGTTTCCAGAGCTTACGTGATGCTGCAAGCTTTCCCTCAGCCGTTTCCAGCAGGACCCAATGGATTCTTTGGTTTTCCTAAGGTGAAAAATTAGTTGGATGCATTAACAGTTAAATATATACATATTTGTATTTTCTGTGGTGAAATGTTTTTATTTCTTGGCTATTCAAAAAGAATAGGTGAGATAACAAGACGGTTTTTTTTTATTTCTACTTTTCTCTATATTGGAAAGGGGATAGGTTAGGAAAATCAAAATTTCAGTAATGAATCCAGGGCTAAAAGTATACTCTGAGAAGGTATTGCCAAGCTACTATGTTAACCCTCCTCTGTCTTGCAAATTTGCCTACGTGACAGCTCTATTGGAATTTTGACAAAACAACATTATACCTTAATTTTTAGCTTCTAGTTTCTTTTTCTCGGGTATTAGTTTTGAAAAATGCAATTCCTGTTATTGAAAAAGAGAATTTTGAGCCAAATAAATGTTTTTTTTTCTAAATTTAGGAAATGTGTTTGCAAATCTTTGAAACTTCATAAATCGGGATTAAGCAAAGTTGTGAAGCTGGAAATACTTTTCTTGTACTTCATTTAAGCAGAAGACCTATTTTGCAAGGTTTTACTTTTATACCACAAAGAAGTTTAAAGACCATCAAAGGTAAGTGCCCTCTAGAGGGAGAAGGAATGGAGATAGACTCTTCAAAATACCTTCCCATGACATACTTTACTCTGCAGATCCATCCCTGAAAGCTTTATTTTCCTAATCTAACCTCTTTCGAAGATAGAGAAAAGTAGCTTGTCTAGAATTCTACCAAACATTTTTTGTAAAGAAGTAAAATTGTCGTTCTGCGTTAAATATGCCTTTCTGCCATCCCTGGCCCTAATTTAGACTCTAGAACATTTTCTGATAATTTAATTCATGTTGCGCATATATTTCCCAAGTCTTTATAGTTCTTCATGTCTTGGCAATGTTTGTTTGGTCTGGTAAACTGGATCTCAAAAGTAGGATCTCAAAAAAACATATCCGCATAAGTTCAAGATCTCCTCTCCGTATTTTCACCTGTTTACTTTTCACAAAATTGCCTTGGTGGGTGACGCTGAAAACACATTGCCTGCTCCTTTGTTTTTCATATTTATCATTGCATTTGAGTTAGCATTTAGTGTATAGTTGTCCCCTTGAAACATAGGCTAAGCAGGCCTTATTAATATGTATTACTGTAATTGCATTTAAACATGTTTCAGCAATAATATGATATTTCTGCCATCTACAAAACTAAGGAAGGGATTTGGAGACTGAAAAGCCTTTTAGAGAATGGCACATTAGAAAGAAAGGAAAGAAGATAAATGCTGTTAAATAAAAAAAAACTTACAAAAAGATATATACCCAGAAAATCAGCAGATCTTTGTATATATTCTATGACTTTATACAGGCTTCAGTGCGCGATAGGGGGGGGGGAAGGAAGAGGGCTGGGACACATATGCAACGACTGCTATTATTATATTCGGAAAAATCTTTTTTAGTGTGGATTCAAGTAGTGAGTAACAGGGATTCCATAGATATTGAAAATAAGATTTCATGTTTAACCTTAACCTTAGTCAATGCTTTGAGCAAGATCTGTGTTCTTCTTTACAGCCTTACTTGTACATTCTATTACAAAATAGTTATCATCACCTTATTTACAGAACCGTGAAGATGTGTTTTTAAGCGTTTGTTCAACACATTGATATTCAAAATTGTTAGTGTTTTTTAATGCCATTAATCTTGAACCGTTTATTTATTATTATTTTTTTTTGTATTGCAACCTTTTTAAGTAGTTCCTGGTTGTTCCAATTATTAGCTTAGAAATTTAATCATATGTTATGATCATAAAATAAATTAATTTTTCAGCATCAGCCAATCATACTGCGGCAGTCATTGCCGTTTGGGTTCCCAGGCCAAAGGATAGAAAGCTTTGTTCCAAAAAGTCCAGTCACGTCAACCACAGCAAAAACACATTTATTGAAACCAATTTCAAAGGATGCAGAGTTTCCAATGTCTCGACCGGTGGTCACGACGATGAATCCAGTGCCTCTTGCGAGCTTCGGGCCTACAGCTTCAAGTAAGGTTTCCTGGTCAGCCACAGTACGAACACCTCAGTCAACAATTAAACCCCCTCCTGTTTCAACAAAAATACCAGTTCGTAGCATAACCACCCCTAGGATATCAAACTTCAAAAAAGCATCACAGCCAAGGCCTGTTTCAGATATGTCTGATAAGGAGATTTCGGAGGAAAGAGTAAGTTATTTATCAAATCATTTCAATAGTTTGGTTAAGGCATGCCCTTTCTTTATCCAGATGTGTCATTTTGGTCCTTGAGGAGAGGCCCCAGTTGTTTATGTTTGTGTCATTATACAAGCGTTTATAATTAACCGAAAAATTCAATGTGTGTTATTTTTTCAGTGTAAAATAAGGCGTAAAACAAAAATCTTATGGATTTCATTGTTTTCTGGTATTATATCTAGTTTACTGTTGCAACAAGATAACACCAAAAAGTCAGATTGAATGATCCAAGATTGCGCCAAATGTTAATCAGTAGAAACTTTTGATTATAATTACGTTCATTATGCTGATATGTATATTAGGCTACAGTTTATGAAGCCACGGTCAAGCAAAGTTTTTGTATCCCCCTCTCCCTCAGCTTAAATCCAGCTGAGACTTTGGAAATTAACTTGGTAGAGAAGACAGTAATAGACAATTGCAGTTCTTTTGACAGTTTACTTTGAGACAGGATGACCTGTAAGCATAGCATGTCATGCCTAACAAGTAGAAATATGATAAAAATAAAAGCTTGAAAACATTCTCCTGTATTCTAGTTTTGGTTTTAATTTATTCCCGAAAGCTTCATTTACCTAACACAACAGGTTCCGAGTTTGGAAGAACTCATTCTTTTGGGAGCACAAAGCTTTTAAAAGGAATAGAACTGTAATATCCGTAAGATATAAAGGAAAACCAGAGTAAAACATTTAGAAGAAACCCAAAGCTATAATAGAACTAAATTATTTGGTTTTAATCCCGCCCATTTTTATAGGTTTCTGCTGTTTGTAATATTAGGATGCATTAGCCATAAAAAAACTAAACTGAACATAATTGTACATCCCACGCACCATAAATCTGCACGGCTATAGAAAGAGCCCACTACTTGTTGAGGGATTAAAAAAATAATTTGAAGCGAATTAAACTCTTATAGAACACTTTGTAGGGAATGGGTAAGAATTTAAGGCTTGAAAAAATGTACACTTTTCACTCCCTGAGCATCTTATTTTTTGAAGTAGAGGCGTGGGGAAGAGGTATACGGTTATCCATCTCATTTGCGGGTTCTATGCTCCAAATGCTTATGAAATTGGAGCACATTTCAGGATTAAAGAATTTACATTCCAGGTGAAATAAACATTTATATAGAAAGATATATCGCTAAATGAAAGCTCAACATGCCCATCAAGGTCACCTGTTAGACCTTAGACCTTAAGAGGTCGCCTGATGACGTTGTTAGACCTTAAGACACCAAATAAATGAAACATAAAACGGATGCAATATTTGATTTAAATACAGTAAGCATATAGAAAAGAATAAATTCAAGATTTTCATCCTCCTCAACTAAATATAGTCGTTTTAGCTAAAACTAAACTGAAACATAGAACTGAAGTTTGATCTCATAACAGTTTCCTGCAATATACGACTTTAACTATGGTATAAGCGCAAGAAATGGAGACGTTAAATCAGCACAAGAAAGCAGAAACGGGGACAAAACTGTTGGACAATACACTGTTAATGACCCTGATGGAACAGTAAGGGTAGTCAAATATACAGTAGATGGCGATAGTGGTTTTGTGGTAATTATCCTCTTTACTTTGTTTATATTTGTATTTTTTTTTATTTTATCATTTTCTCTGCCCAGATGCCTATCAAAGCTTTTTTAAGGTTTTAAAACCTTGACAGAGCTGTCAATAAGGGGCAGTTTTAGCAGCTACAGACTAGTAAAGCAGCAAACCACAGCCTTTTATAGCAATCATTTGAAAACAATTTTTATAAGAATCTGTTTAGTACGAGCCGAGTTTATTAAAAGCAGTATTAATGTTCGTCATCATGTTACTCGGACAAGAAATTATTTTGAGGCTCCTCCCCTCTCTCTAAGTAAGACTGCTTTCTCAATTATGCATTGAACTTCAAGGCTTTGGAATAAGTTTAGTATAGAAATAAAGGAATTAAAATTAAACTTTTAAATAAGCCTTAAATCTAAACAATATATTGATTTTAATTAGGGTATTATAATTTGGTTTTCTTTCTTTAAATTTGTTGTTCAAGATAAAATAAGATTTAATGTTATGTGTGTGTTTGGTTGAAAAAATGGCTGATTCTGAATTTTTTTTCAGCAATTCATTTAAAAAATATTAATTTATTTTATTTATTCTATTAAACTACTTACTCTGCTGCGGAGCAACATTACTGCTTTCGTAGTTGTTTCTTTTCTAGAGATCATAGGTTGGTAGCTCCGAAGTGTTAAGAGATCTACATTCAAAATTTTTTCCGGGTATGGAAATTGTGAAACGAGACAGACAAGATTTCAGTGAAGTTCATGAAATTTCCCAGTTATTTTTCAAAAAAATAAATAAAAACTTATTACTCCTATGTTGTATGTGGTGTTAAAGCAAAACTATCCTTGCTGGGAAAGTAGAATTCTTCAGAACAATTTTGTTTCACACTCCTGCAGAAAATTATGTTATCTTTATGAAAATCAGAGAAAAAAATTCCGTACCTTCTCTAGATTTTTTGGAAATAATTCTGGAAAAGTCGATTTCGAATGACAAATTCTGATTCTGTGGCTTATTTTCAAACAATTTTGGGTTGATATATCTTGTATTTTAATTGAGTAATTCTATAAAAAGTACGCAATCACCCAGAAATTATTTACAGAGTTGGTATTACGATTAATTTCTTGTTTATATCCTGGAAATAACTTTTTTCTAGACAAGCAGAACTTTTCTAATGCGTATAGACAGATCTTCTAAGAGCTTGAGCTGATATACTTTTTCCAGAACTAAAATTCACTCTGCGACTTTTTTTATTTTGAGGTTCTGATTTTGCAAATTCACTATATTTTGTCTAAGTAAAAAGTCCTAGCTTCGTAATTGAACTGTTTAGAAATTAAATAATTATGAATACTGAAAAGTTTTCATTGCTCTGTTCCAAAAATTAAGCAAAATTTTTGAATCCCTCTTAAATTATTGGGAAATAATACCCAAAACACATGATTTCAAAACAGATATTAGTTTTTTTTTCAACATTTTCAATTTTATTATTTATTAAATTCTTGACATTTAATTCCATAAACAATAAGCAAGAAAACATGCACTCTTCACTATCGGAGAAGTTATCATGGTGTATCGATTTCCTTGGAATCCTAAAGGTAATTATTTTTGGTGTTCCAACTTTGTGTTCCAACGCGGATAAACAAGTCTTTATCTTCCAAGAATGTAATATAACATTTGTTTTCCCAAAATAAAATTGCAATGTGAATATGCTGCAATTTGTCACCTGCAAAACACAATAGCATCGAAGGTAAAACATTTCTATATTTTTAATTTGTTTTCTGTAAACTTTTAATTTGATGCATCTTATATTTTAACCCAGTAATATTATGAAACGTACACAAGATGACTTGCTTTCTCTTATATGTTTCATTCGAAAGCACATAGAAATGTCTTGAATTCTTGATCTGACATTATAGAAAGAAAATTGCATTAGAAGGAACTTGCACTAGTTTTGTAGAAACAAAATTTCTTCTGTAACTTTTCCTGTTTTTAAGTTTTGATTTTCCCAATTCGCTACAGTTTTTCTATTTAAAATGCTCTAGCTTGGAAAATAAACTTTTTAGTAGTCAGATAACTTCAAATACTGATAGAACTTCATATTTACTCTTCGGCAATCTAAAGCGAAATTTCAATATCTCTTGTGGATTTTTCTTATAAAAATTGCTTCGTGCACTTATAAATAATTTCTAAAGTTGTAATAGGGCTTCAAATTTTTCACGGATATTCATCAACCGCAGCAAATAGTATACACCCTTAATATATTTATAAAAATAACATATTTTGACGATTACTTCGCATATACAGAACGTGCACAAAGATTTCCAGGAGTTCACCATTTTACACGCAGACCTTAGAAATGATAATTTAGAATAATAATAACACATGTCTACAAATCTATAACCGGTTAGATGTAGTTTCAGGTTTTTCTCCAAAGCTGTTGACCGTGGGTCACAGTTACTCCAGCACTCCATGGGGTAATGGCTCCAGAGACCTAGTGATTGCTTCATTATCCTTGATGTTAAGCACAGCCTTGTAAGGCTAGTTTTATTTGCTGTTGAATTGATTATTATTTGTGCTTGGTTTTGGCTAAGTTATTTTGCTACAATCACCGCTGCAAAATATTTGTGTGCAATTATAATTTTGAAATTATAAATGCTGCTTGAATCGAACTTTATGAAACCTCATAATCAGGAAAGTAAGTTTTTAAACATAAAGAAAATGACCATGAAATCAAATGTCTCTAAAATCGTACCAGATCAAAAAATAAATAAATAAAAAGAGAGTATACCACTGAAATTGTCAAGGTAAAAACAGTTTGAAGGAGGGGGGCTAATCTCCTACCTGAAAAAATATATTCCGGCACAAAATAGTGTGGAAAGTAATTTTGATATAGAAGGATTGAAATTTAATTTTTGTCAGTGACTGAGTTCTGAATCATGGTTTTAACTTATTAGGATCCTGAGTCAACCAGAGAATTTGTTTTATTGTATACTTTCTCCTCAACCTTTTTTCAAAAAATTTAGCTATTCTATGACACAGATGGCATATTTACTACGCCCATCATGACATGCTCACTCTGACTCATATGAATGTAAATACTACCGGATCCGTACTGATCTGTGTTAAGCTATTTTTAGATAACCGTGTTAAGCTTTTGTGAGTTAAACCAATTATTCAATAGCTTCCTATAATTTTCATACGGTTTTATCTAAATCTGGGCGTCTAGATAAGTTATCCCGCCTCTTTGGCTAACTCTATAAATTCCCTTGGACACTGTAAATCGCAACTTGACAATAATGCTAGAAAACATAATATTCAATATAGAGACACTACCAGACACTGGTGATAAATGAAGTTTAGATGAATTTACTCTGTTTTACCTTTCAGTTTTTCCAGAAATTATTTTGTAGGATCTCTGTTGCTTATTCAGTTATTAATAGCTAAGATAATGAAAATAGCAAACGAATCAAACTTTCTTATTTTAAAATAGGGATTTCTCTTCTATAGGGCCATCTTTAATGTTGCCATCTATTTGCTATGCGTAGTTTGCTTTAATTGAGATATGATTCTCTCTTTTGGCAAGATTGGAAATACCAAATTAAGACCATGGAATCCAAAACAAAATCTACAAGAACAACCTTGCCAAACATCTATTTAAAACCGCAATACAAAAATAACTAACCTAAAATTTTTACTAGGCAACAGTGGAGGTGCTTGGAACCCCGGATGTCTCCATTCAACCCCTATCAAATGTAGACTCCACTAGAACAAGAACTACCACATTTTCTGGAGCTAAGAACTCAGAAAGCGATCCCAAGCTGAGCTCATCCCAGAGAGCTGATCCAATATTTGGAACGTGGAATGCCCAATATAGAGACCCAAATACAAACTATATATGGAACACTAAATCCGCTGAATATTAAAAAGTGTAATCTTCCAAAATCTTGTTTTTAGGCCGGACTTTGGTATTACATCTAAAGAAATATATTACATTGTGTTGACTCATTATTTTCTATATAGTAAAATAACTTTAACCAATGTATGTTGAACTAGACATTGAGAATCCTGTAATTCTTTGAATAACAGTTTTTTTTAATTTTATGGATATTAATGCAGAGCTACTGAATTATTGACTACATTCCCAAAATTAACTATAAGACAGTTATTTTTTTTATTTCTTTTTTCCCTTGAATTTTACATGAAACTTTTATCGCTGGCTAGTGCGATTTAAGGCGATTTAAGGCCATTACTATAAAATGGAACAGTTAAGATCCCTCAATTAAAATTTTTTAAGTATTTCTTATACTTTTTTATTTCTTTTTATGTATTAAATTTTGTCCCTATATTTACCATGCATTATAAAATTTAATTGGTTCAGTTTATGTTATATCGGTATATACAAATTTAGATATACTTAACAAGTAAGGACCTTTTGATAGATACCAAGTCTTTTCGAAAAATTAACAAGACCCTTTTTTTATCAATAACTCTGTTTTGTATTAAAAAAAAACATGACAAAAATGGTTTATAAGGGTTTGGCGTGCCTTTTAATTCTTTAATTCAAAATATACCATATTTTTGCTACTTGTCGAAATTTTGTGTTTCTTTTTTCTGAGACATAGGTGTATCCACAGTAACCAGATGGGGACATTCTCTTTTTCAATAATCTATACAATAAATATTAATGATAACATGTTGAAATACTCTGAAAAAAATTCTCGTAAAACTTGTTGTTTTTCAGATTTGAAAATTTTTTTATGTTAATTTCATGCTATCTGATTTTATTTTTTTTCTATTAAACTACTTTTATGACACATAACTTTTTTTTGAAACTAAGGTGGATGAAACAAAGACCAATAGACCCAAATACAATTTTATTGGGAATGAAGTAATTAAGGTTTTTCTAGAATTTTTTTTTTTTTTTTTTTTTTTTTTTTTAAACTCAGATTCACAGTGCCAGGTGTTTCATTTACCAAATACACTTGCGTTATTTACCTAGTTTTACTTCAAGGCTGTAAGTGTTTGTTTATTCATCTTTCCAAAGAATTAGCCAAGATTTGACATCTGCAAAGAAAATCTTAGCCACAAAAATCATCTGCGACTTACATGCTTTCAAAGCTGACTGGAATTACCTTCGTGATTGGCCGAAGAAAGGATGAGATGACAGCCTGTCCGAGTTCTAAACGATGGCAAACATCAAATTTGGCAAAGGACAAGCACTGGCTGTGGATCAAAGTGGATGGATGAGACAGGCGTTATTCACTATGCCGAGCAGTACCCGGGGAGATCATTCCAATTAGATGTGAAAATCCAAATGAAGCAGCTCCTCAGTCTTTCTTTTTAGGAGTGACCTGTTTAAAATAACTGGGTCCATTTGAGGGTGCTCCTTCCTTTTCCTTTAGTTGTTTGAAGGATGGAAAACCGCAGGAAAACTTGTGAAAAGACGAGAAATTCATATACTTCCTTCAGTGTTATATCAACTTTGTTTTGAGAATAATTAAATAAAAAAACAAGTTTTTTAAACGGAAAGTAAGGAGCGACGTTAAAACTTAAAACGAACAGAAATTATTCCGTATACGAAAGGGGCTGTCCCCTCCTAAGCGCCTTGCTCTTTACGCTAAAGTTTTTTATCGTTTTAAAAAATAAAGTTGTGAGACAGAGTCAAACTTTAGCCTAAAGAGCGAGGCGTTGAGGAGGGGACAGCCCTTTTCATATACGGAATAATTTCAGTTCGTTTTAAGTTATAATGTCGCTCCTTACTTTCAGTTTAAAAAACTTGTTTTTTTATTTAATTTCTGATCGTTTTTTAGTTAATGCAGCTTTTATTTTGGCTCACCGTCATTGAATAAGTAAACAAAATTTGCATAAAAATTTACTTTTCTTTTGCTAAATGGCTGTCTCTAAATCTGGTTCTGACGCAATTTACAAATTAGCTTACGTAACCCTAGTCAATACCTTGCTGTTTAAGCTAATGTTAGAATTTTGTTCTAATTCTTTAAAAATAACCCTTAATCACAAAGGCCGTTAATTAGAATAAATGGCTCTTACGAAAGTACTACAGAAGCTTTAGCGTAAAGAGCGAGGTACCGACTAGAAGGTGAACCCAATCATATAGCTAATTTTTTTTGTTCGTTTTAAGTTTTGATGTTGCTCCTTACTTTTAGTTGAAAAAATTATTTTTTTAAATTTAATTTCTGATTTTTTTTTTTCAAATAATGATGGGAAATCCGGCGCCCCCTTCAAAGCAATATCCCTTCCCCCATAAAAATTTCTTTCATGAAAAGATCCTCCCATATAACCCCCGAACAAACCCCACCCCTCACTACCAGAAAAAATTCCCCCTGAAAACGTCTGTATACTTCCCAATAACCAATACTATATGTTAACATTGGGTATAGTTCATAACTTTCAGCCCTCCCCCTGGGGGCTTCGAGGGATTAAGTCATCCTAAAAGACATATTTATAATATTTTCGACCATGTTGAACAAAATGGCTCTCTCAAATTTTGATCGGGTGACTTTGGGATAAAAATGAGCGTGGGAGGGGGCCCAGTTGCCCTCCATTTTTTTGGTCACTAAAAAGAGCACTAGAACTTTTAATTTCTGTTCCAATGAGCCCTCCCACGATATTCTAGGACAACTGGGTCGATACGATCACCCCTGGGGAAATGAAAAAAAAAAAAAAATAAAAAATAAACACGCATCCATGATCTTTCTTCTGGCAAAAAATGGAAAATTCCACATTTTTGTAGATAGGAGCTTGAAACCTCTGCAGTAGGGTTCTCGGATACGCTGAATCTGATGGTGTTATTTTCATTAAGGTTTTATAGCTTCTAGGGGGGTCTTTACCCCTTTTTTTAAAATCAGCCAAATTTTCTCAGGCGTGTAACTTTTGATGGGTAAAATTAAACTTGATGAAATTTATCTATTTCAAATCAAAATTAAAATTTTATTCTTTTGATGTATCTATTGGTGTCAAAATTCCGTTTTTTAGAGTTTCGGTTACCATTGAGCCGGGTCGCTCCTTACTTACAGTTCGTTACCACGAACTGTTTGATTAAAGCAAGTCAAGAATAGCACCACAGTCAGTCCTATTAGTCTTGTCTTAGGTCTTTTGAAGTAGAAACAAAAGAGTTTTTGGACTATTGGTACATACTAATTGCTTTCAGCTAAAGGAAGATAATGGTCACCTACCTTTCAAAAAAACAAAGAAAAAATAGTTAGAAGGATGAAGTGCGTTTGGAAGAATTATTGGCCACTTTGATCCTCTAATCCAACAGATTGAAAATCATTGCTCTTTTTATTTTAAAAGCTGCTATCTATCTTTCTTTTAGGACCTACCTACTTCATTTGTAGCTTCGCCCTCATTAATTACCCTTGCCCTTAGAACCTCCCTGAAAGCGGGGTTGGGTCTTCAGACGCCCTCCCTTTGCCTACTGATCACCGTCAGCATAAGACTTAGCAAAGAGGGATGCTTTTCACATCTATTTTTTTTTTTTCACAGGTAATTGTTAGATCTTGGCATAGGGATTCTTTTAATAATAGATCAAAAGCTGTGATATTAAACTTTTAAAACCTCTTGTGCCTCAGTGCATCCCCAAAACCCCACCCAGCATCATATAAAAGCTTAAAGGTAGTTGTTTTCAAGAATGAAAATACTCAACTACGAGCATATGCATAGGATAAGAATTTAAGTGACCTTCCATCTTTGTTTCTGAGACATAATCATCCTAAAATCTGAAAAGGCACAATGAAACAATTATCCTTACTTGGGGCCAAGTTCGGCTGAAATTTGATAATTCCTTCTATGGTATGTCCTGGTGATAGGAATTAAGGGACCCTTCCCCTTTCCCTTCCTTGAACAGCCAGATAAAATTTTGGTCTCCCAAATATATGATCATTATCAAGAGATTATCAATTACTTCTTACTAGTTCTTTTCATCAATCATCATCAATCATTTTATTAATACTAAACTATATTACAAACGTAAAGAAAAATTATTTAGCCCATGAAGCTTGGCTTGTTGTGGGCCTTACAATACAATAATAAAGTACTAAGACAACCATAAATATTACTCTAAATCAAACAATATATATGAAATAAAGATTAAAGAGAATAAACAAGTATGTTAAGTATGACATTCTATATACAACTTAATCATTGCCAATAAACGCTCATAAACGTTATTGCTAATTCCTACAGAATTGCTATTTGATCAATAACATCTAAAAACATAGCTGTTGGACCTTTAAACTATGCTGAAAAAAATGGCTATCTTAAAATTTTGATTGGACGCCTTTGGTAAAAAAGGCTATTGAATAGAGGCTATTTGCCTTCTTATCTTTTTTGTCACTTGAAAAGAGTACGAAAACGTTTAGATTAGGTTTAAGTGTGCCCTCTCTCGATTTTCTAGAACCATTGGTACGAAACGATCACCCATGAAGAGAAAAAAACATACCTCCTTGATCTTTCTTCTGACGAAAAATACAAAATTCCCACATTTTCGCTCATGGGATATTGATACTTCTATAGTAGGGAAGGGGGTTTTCTCCACCTTTTCACAAATCAGGTAATTTTCCTCAGGCTTGTAGCTTTCGATGGGCGACAAAAAACACTTAATGAATCTTATATATTTGGAATCAGCATAAAAAAAAAAATTCTTTTGTTGTATCTGTTGATATCAAAATTCTGTTTTTCAGAGTTTCGATTGCTATGGAGCTCAATCGCCCCTCACTTAGAGTTCATTACTTCAAACTGTTTGATGAGGGAAAGAAAATGGTATATGCGTCTAAGCGTATTCCTGAAACCTGAATAAATGAAAGCTTTGAGTGGAAAATGGAAAATTAGGGTCAAAATCTATAGAATGAAGACTTTTAGATATAATGGGGAAAGAGAATGGTATGGGGGTTTCCCATATTCCTAAAAAATCTACAAAATCAAAATCCGGAAAATCATGGTGGGCAGCGGAGAGCGGGCAAGAATCTTCCAGGTGCAAAGTAAGTAGAAAGGCCCCATGAGCTCGTACGAGAACACCGTGCTGCCATCTACAATTGAGTCTGACTCTGATCCCACACCATATATGGGCATAGCCTCCCTAGGGGAATGTTTCCGAGAAATTGATTGCGTAACCTAACCTAACCTCATGAGCTCGTGACGGGGCACCGTATATGGGCATAGACTCCCTAGGGGAAATGGATTTCTGAGAAATTGATTGCATAATCGAAGGGGAAATGGATTTCCGAAAAATTGATTGCGTAACCAATTGGGAATTTTATTGATCTAGTACTCGTGACGGGAGTCCAAATATGGGCATAGAGTCCCTAGAGAGAACACCTGTGCTCTCAGTCCGACGGGGGCATTATATATGGGCATGGAATCCCCAGGGAGAATACGTTTCCGAGAAATTGGTGTTCGTCCAGGAGAATTGTTTCCGGGCGAAGTTTATTAATGTCTTGGTGTTCGTCCAGGAGAATTGTTTCCGGGCGAAGTTTATTAATGCCTTTGGTGTTCGTCCAGGAGAATTGTTTCCAGGTGAAGTTTGCAAATGCGTATTAGCGGTGGGGAAGAGATATTTTGATCTTAGAGATGAAGAGATTAACGCGGGAAAGGGATTCCTAGGAATTTCAAATGTGACAGCGCAGGGATGCCAAAACAAAAGAAACACGCAGAAATTACGTTCAGAGATTATTTGGGCGAAACAGTTAGAGATATTTTAGAAGATGATTTAGAAGATGATATGGGGTGAAACTCTGTGGCCGTTATAATACACAAGTTCTATTTGAACAGTGTTATGAGGTCCCCTACCCCAACAACCCACCTACCCCAAAAGACCTTGACCCCCCTACCCCAACCCCGAAGGAACCAACCGCTCCCCCCCAAATGGCCATCCGAGCCCCCAAAGGCCCCCGGACCCCCAAAGACCCCCCGGGCCCCCAAAGACACCCCTCACCATTTTTTAATACTTTTTTTGTGCACTTGAGACACAGAAGGGACCCCACATTTCAAAAGGCTTTATTATTTCTTTTCAGAACAAGTTCCTTTCTTAATGTCATTCCTAAACCCATTTTACAAGTTGAAGTACCCATCCTTTTCACCCACAACTTTACTTTACAGCTTTTTGAATGCACCAACACCAAGCAGTACTTTTCAAAAGGCATTTCAGAACAAGTTCCTTTCTCAATATCCCTCCTAAACCCATTTTACAAGTTGAAGTACCCATCCTTTTCCCCATAACTTTGCTTTACAACTTTGTGAATGCCCCAACACCAAGCAGTACTTTTCAAAAGGCATTTCAGAACAGTTCCTTTCTCAATGTCCCTCCTAAACCCATTTTACAAGTTGAAGTACCCATCCTTTTCGCTATAACTTTACTTTACGACTTTTTGCACACCCCAACATCAAGCAATACTTTTCAATGGCATTTCAGAACAAGTTCTTTTCTTAACATCCTTCCTAAACCAATTTTACAAGTTGAAGTACTTACCTTTTCCAACACAACATTACTTTACAACTTTTTGCACACCCCAACATCAAGCAATATTTTTCAAAGGCTTTATTATATCTTTTCAGAACAAGTTCTTTACGTAATGTCCTTCCTAAACCAATTTTACAAGTTGAAATATTCATCTTTTCCCCCACAACTTTACTTTAAGGCTTTTCGAATACCCCAACACCAAGCAATACTTTTCAAAAGGCTTTATTATATCTTTTCAGAACAAGTTCTTTACGTAATTTTCTTCCTAAACCCATTTTAAAAGTTGAAGTACTTATCTTTTTCCCTACAACTTTATATTACGACTTTTTTGCACACCCAAACATCAAGCAATACTTTCCAAAAGGCTTTATTATATCTTTTCAGAACAAGTTCTTTACGAAATCTTTACGAACAAGTTCTAAAAGGCTTTATTATATCTTTTCAGAACAAGTTCTTTACGTAATGTCCTTCCTAAACCAATTTTACAAGTTGAAGTACTCATCTTTTCCCCCACAACTTTACTATAAGGCTTTTCGAATACCCCAACATCAAGCAATACTTTTCAAAAGGCTTTATTATATCTTTTCAGAACAAGTTCTTTACGTAATTTTCTTCCTAAACCCATTTTAAAAGTTGAAGTACTTATCTTTTTCCCTACAACTTTATATTACGACTTTTTTGCACACCCAAACATCAAGCAATACTTTCCAAAAGGCTTTATTATATCTTTTCAGAACAAGTTTTTTTCTTAATGTCCTTCCTAAACCAAATTTACAAGTTGAAGTAGTTATCTTTTTCAACACAACTTTACTTTACGACTTTTTCGAATACCCAACATCAAGCAATACTTTTCAAAAGGCTTTATTATATCTTTTCAGAACAAGTTCTTTACGTAATTTTCTTCCTAAACCCATTTTACAAGTTGAAGTACTTATCTTTTTCACCACAACTTTACTTTACGACTTTTTTGCACACCCAAACATCAAGCAATACTTTCCAAAAGGCTTTATTATATCTTTTCAGAACAAGTTCCTTTCTTAATATCCTTCTTAAACCAATTTTACATATTCTAAATTTTTCCTTAGTAGATAGAAAAAGCTGTATCGTAGTTTTGAATATTTTCTCGGAAGATAAGCAGTTCTATTTAAATTTTAAATTTTCTCAATGAAGTGAAGAAAAGTTCAAGTTCTCTTCTGAATTTTTTCAATGAAAAAGAAATTAGTTATTAATCAATTCTATTTTTCCAAATAATATAAAAATTTTTCACTTCGGATCAGATTTTTCTCAAAGAGATGAAAAATTTTAAATACTGTTCCTAATTTTTCATGGAAGATAGAAAAGTTCAAGTTCTCTTCTGAATTTTACCAAAGAACACACTCCAATTGTAATTTCTCCAGAGAAAAAAAAAATATTCCACTTCAGTTTTAAGTTCACCAAAGAAATAAAGGAATTTAATGTACTATTCAAGATTTTTCCGAAGTATATTGAAAAAGCTAATGCATACTTGTGTGTATTTTCCAGGAAGATAAAAAGTTCTAGTTCAATTTTTAATTTTTTCAACGAAGTGAAGAAAAGTTCAAGTTCTATTCTGAATATTCTCAATAAAAACTAAATTAGTTATTGATCATTTCTATTTTTCCAAATAATATAAATATTTTCCAACTTCAAAATGGGCACGCAAAAAAACTTACACACACACAAAAAATTACACACACACACAAACAAACCTACACTCACACACACACAAAAAATTACACAAACACACACACAAAAACTTAAACACACACAAAAACATACACACACACACAAAAAATTACACACACACACACACAAACTTACACACACACACACAAAAAAAAACTTACACGCACAAATAAACTCACACATATAAAAGAACTTACACACACAAAAAAAACTTACACACACAAAAAAATCTTACACACACACACAAAAACATAAAAACACACAAAAACTTACAGACACACA